>NC_067159.1:25654151-25764151 GCF_903995435.1 Acomys russatus | reverse complement strand
ACTTATGTTTTTGACTTGCTTTTGTTTTTCAGTTTTATTTTCAATGCCAGTCCTCTTATAATTTCCTCTTTTTCTTTAACTGCTTTCACTAAATGTCAGCTTAACCTATTTTCCCATGTCGTTTCACATGTTAGAGTTTTTCAACTAAACCAGATGCTCAATTCATTTATGAATGAATGAATGAATAAGTAAGTGATTATTTACTGAGCATATGTGTTGAATGAACGACTCCTAAATGAATTGACCATTTGGTTTATGAAGTAACAATTTAGCAGATGACAAAATGGGACCTTGTCACAATAAAGTTTAGATTTTTTTTGTTTAAATAATTTATTCAGATTACATCTAGATTGTTATCCCCTCCCTTGTATCTTCCCATTCCCCTCTCCCTCCCTCTTTCATTCTATTCCCCTCCCCTAAGCCTGTGACAGAAGGGGACCTCTTCCATAAGCATAAAAAATAGAAAGTATAAATAACTATATCAACATAGTATGTATGGACTTTTAAAAATTATAAGAGAGATGAAGTAGAAGTGGTTTTAGGCGCTTCTGTGAAAATAGTTTCTACTTTGAACACAGTCAAGACTTTAACTGTGTTATAGATTCTTTCAGAGGAAAGATACAGGGAAGGAGGCAAGGGTGAAGGAAGAGAAGGCAACATAATAAAGAATTGGCTAATGTGACTTGAGTGTATTCTGGTAAAAATTAAGCTCTCAGGACAGGCTACGAAATATGCTAAGAGTTAATACTGCTTTTTTGTGTTGTAGGCAAGTCTGAAGACTGGATTCCTCCTTCCTCAGATTTCAACTGTTTTTACCACTTACCTCTGACTGGATGAGTTCTATTTGTATTATGGAGAGTAATTTCCTTTACTCAGAGTCACTAATATACACGTCAATCATATCACCATTTAGACTAGTGTTTGATTAAACAACTGAAAGCTACAGCCTGGCCAAACTGATACATAGAATTAACTATCACAGACAGGTTTGAGAAAAGAAAGTTAGAAAAATGTTGCAAAGAGGATTTTGTGAGTATCATGTTGTGAAGGGAAAATGTTTTTCTAGTCAGGGAAACAGTACGAAGCTCTGAGTTAAAAAGTTTCGGGGGCGGAAAGGAGGTTGGTATAGTTGAACAAAGGCTGTGTGCACATGAGAAGTCATTTGCGGAGGGACACAAGTTCTTGAAGGCAGGAAGAGACTGGACTATAAAGCCTTTCGCAAGAAGAATACCAGTTCTGGATTTTCACTTAAGGCACAGAGGTGGTTTCACTTTTTTCAAGAATCATTTTGAGTGGTGAGTAAAAAGTAGGTAAGAGTAGGACTGAGGCTCCAGAGGTCCCTTGAGCTTGTCATCCAGGTCACAGAGTTGTGCTTGTGACCAGGAGTTACATTTCAACCACCCCATGGGACCTGGGGCACCCCAGTGGCCCCAGGGTTCACAGAGAGACTGAAGTTCTAGTTCAGCCAGTTCCCAGAGTTCAGCGAGTAACCAGAGTTTCCACTCCTGCAGCTCATCTTGTCAAGCAATGTATGTCCTCGCCCAAATCCTGTTCTCACATGGCCAAGATCAGATCATCTCAGTGGCTCCACCCAGAAATTAGTACTAAAGTTAACAAATCCAATTGAACCTCATGCTGACATCGCTCCAGGAAGACTCTTAGAAAGAAAGGCTGCCAACTAGAGTTAGAAGAAAGAAAACCTAAAACAACAGAAACTAACCTATAACAAAGAAACATGGAGAACACAAACTGCCCAGTACACTACTATCCCAATTTCTAACTCTGGAATATGAAAGCACAGGGAGAGCAGAGATGTCTGAGAAACTATTCAAGCCATATTTTAAAGAACTGTTATTGGCCATATGGGAGATTCAGGCATCAAATGCACTAACTAAAGAAAGCTATCCAGTACTTGGATGACAACATTAAGCTTGGTGGTACTATTTTTTTCCTTCAGACTGTATATTTTGTATTTCTTTCCACCCCTCTTACTATTTTTCATTGTAAACATGCAAAGCAGATATTAGTAATAGCCATACCAAAGACTAAGTATTCTGCTACCTAAAGTTTTCCCTGCCAAAGGAATTATTTTTTAATTTGGCCTCTGGCAAGTTCTTAGGACAAGGATAAAAGATATCCAAATTCCTTGCCAAAATAGAGGAATAGCTTTTAGCTCAGTTGCTTTGACATTATTGCTTCCTTTGGAAACCTGGTCAACCAAACCTCCACAGTCAACTTTACTCTCAGAGCTGTCTTTCATGTTCCTATGCGGACAGCCTATTAAATTCTGCTGACAGCATTCAACCACCTTTCTAATTCAAATTTCCAAAATCTCCTGTATTCCTTCAAAAATGACAGTTAGGATCTTTACAGGAGCCCACTCCTAAGTATCAATTTCTATTACTTTTTTTCTGTTGCTACAATAAGTCACCATGACCAAAGGCAACTTAAGAAGAATAAGGTTTATTGCATTTATGGTTCCAGACAAATAAGAGTCCATGGTGGTAGAGGAGAGGCATGGCATTAAATGGCAGGCATCATGGAATGAACAGGAAGCTGACCGTTCTCTCATCAGATGACAAGCATAAAGCAGAGAGACTAGCATGGAGATGGCATCTGACTTTTTATCTTAAAGTCCATCCTCCGTGACATACTTCCTCCAGCAAGGCTGCACCATGTAAATCTCCCCAGACAGTGCCACAAACTGTTAACCATGTATATCAAAGTCACAAAACTATGTGGGACATTGCTTAGTGAAGCCACTGCTGAGTACATAAATGATCAGCCTATACTATTATTTTGTTGTTGGGTTTTCGCCTACTTTGAGTATCCAGGTAATACTGGCTTCATAACAAAAGACTTGGAAGGAAGCATTCTGACCTTCTTTATCTTGCAGAGTAGCTTGAGGAGTACTAGCATTAGTCCTTCTTTAAAGGTCTAGTAGAATTATATGCTGAATTACCTGGCCCTGGACTGCTTTCAGTTAGATTTTTTTCTTAATGCTTTTTTTCTCATTGGCTGTCATGGGTCTACTTAAATTATTTACTTCATTGCAATTTAATTTTACTACCAATCCAGAAATAAATCTGTCACTTTTAGATTTTCCATCTTAGTGTGATGTAGTTGTTTTGTTTTGTTTGTTTGTTTTACTTTTTATTGGTTCTTTGTGAATTTCCCATCATGCACCCCAGTCTCACTCATCTTCACATCCTCTCATGCCCCTCCTCCACCCTTGGAACCTCCCTCCCAAAAAAAAAAAAAAAAAAAAAATCTCCTTGTGGAAGCTGTAGTACATCACGATGTGTCCCACAGTATAATCTTTTGTTCATACGTCTTTGCTTGCAAATGTTCATTACAATGAGTTGTTGGTCTGGTTTGAAGCCTCTAGCTGCCGCGACACTATCAATACTGGATGTTCCCGAGGACTCTTCTTCGATGTCCTGTTGTTGCTCTGTTGCTCACGGCAATTGCGCAGCTTTGTATCTGTAGGACTGGTCCCTTCACATGCTCTAGCAATTTATTGATGGGGTAGATGTTGGGAGTGGGCCAACTCAAAGCCCTGGAACTGGCCCTGGAAGGTATCTGAGCTGATAAACCTGCCCAGCCAGCTCTCTTACACCCACACCACCTGCGCGAGCTCTACATCACTGCCCCAGCAAGCTCATCCAATATCACAGGCAGAAAAGGACAGAGACAGCCCTTCTGCTCTCATGCCCTGCGAGGTGGCTCACCTGTGCCTGTGCCGTCAGGTCCAGCTCTACTTTGCTGCCTAGGTGAGGTGCAGGGACCCCCTCTCCTGAGTGATGCAGCAGGCAAGGGGTTGGAACAGCTCTCCCACTCTCATGAGACTGGGGTCATCTCTCCTGACTGCTATAGGTAGGGAAGGTCGAGAAGGAGAAAAGGCCATCTCTTCCTCACCCACGCCACAGCAAGCAGACAAGTGACAGGGCCAGCTCTCCTATGGTAATGCCTTAGGGGCCGGCTCACCAGCAACTCCTGTAAGCAGGGCCAACTCTACTGTGCTGCCCAGGCGAGGTGTATGACCTGCTCTCCTGAGTGCTGCACCAGGTGAGGGGCAGATTTCCTGCCTCCTGTAAGTGGCAATGGGGTGGGGGTAGCTCTCCTCATATCATAGTATGGCAGAGGAGTGACAGGGCTGGCTCCTCTACAATTTCTGAAAGGAGGGCCAACTGTACCGTGCTTCCCAGGTGAGGTGCCAGGCCTATTAGTACTGAGTGCTAATTACAGCTGCCAATGGAGGTGGGGACAACTATTATCCTCTCATGCCTTGAATGCCAGATTTCCCACAATGCCCAGGAGAGGGGTGGGACCAGTTCTGCATAGCCCTGAGACATCAAAGAGCCCTGGGTAAGCAACCCAGACCAGAAATATCTGCCTGGCCTTTGATGGTAACAGACACACATCCCCCCACTTCGCGCTGCTGCAGGGCCATGGAAACAGACATGTCCCTCAGTGGCAACATAGGCTAAGACCTTACCATGGCCTTAGGTGGTATCACTGGCTACGCACATCAGGCTGTTCCTCACTACCCTCGAGTCTCCACTTCTTCCTTTCTTCATTATGCCCATATCCTTCTGCTTCTCTTTCTCTTCCATTTCTCCACCACTTACTTGCTCAACTTAGTGGCACCTGGGATGTCTGGATGTCTGGGGTCACCTCTGAAAGCAATTCAGGAGTGCTATACTATGCTCATACAGTGCGGCACCTGGCAGGGGGTCATCTCAGCCATGGTCTGCTCGACCAGGGACTGCACAGTGCCCCACTAGTGATCAACTCAGGCTTGCTCCCTGTCTGGGCCCCGTAGCGCCGGACTGGTGGTTATCTCAGGACCACATGGCACTCAGGCGGGCTTCATCTCATCTCAGTCTTGCCTCCTTCCTGGGCCCGTATAGGTTTATAAAGACTGTCTCCATGCTTCTTTGATATGTTTTAGTATCTGTTATATTGTTAAGTTTTGTTCCTATCTTTCTTTTGGTTAATTTCACTAATGTTTTGTCTGTAGTGTTAATTTTTTCAAAGAGCCAATTTTTGTTTTCATTGATTATTTTCATTGGTTGTTTGTTTCTTGTGGGAGGCTGTATAAGAAGGCAGTGAGGTGTGGGAGACATATCTCAGTAGCTAAGAGCACTGGTTGCTCTTCCAGAGGAGCCAGATTTGATTCCAAGCATCTACATGGCAGCTCACAATTGTCTGTAGCTCTAGTACCAGGGGGATCTGACACCTTCCCACCAAATCACATAAAATTAAAAACATTAAAAAAAAAAATAAGAAAGAAAGCAGAGCTTACTATGAACTATGGGGTAGTGCAGAGTTCAGAATATTGCTCCCACAAAGTGGCCTTCTAGAGAGAATTGCATAAACTATGATTAGTGAACGGACTTGAAAGCAAAGACACAAAGGATATGTCTTTAAGTGTCCTTATTCTGTCTGTGGAAAAGACAAAGACCTAGGAGGAAAATTCTTGGCTTTTTCTCATGACCAGAGATAATATTGTAAGGAATAACATATGTATATTCCCTCACAGTACTTGTATATGTTTAACTGTAAACTGTAAACATTACCTCATGTTTTGCTTGGTTTAATAATAAAAATGAGAAGTGCTTTACACTACTCTGTACTCAAATGCCTCAAGCTCTCTGACCCTTCATTCAGATTTTTGGGATCTCTATCAATTAATGAAGGCTTTGCCTCATGGGTAAGGTAGGTCAACAGTCTCTGTTGTACATATGGCTGTCTGTTTGTCTATCTTTCTGTCTTTCTGTCTTTCTGTATGTATGTATGTATGTATACATTTTAAGGCTTCACCCCTGTCTCTCCCTAGATATTTCCATATGAAATATTTATTTTGGTTTTGCTTTCCTTCAAGGGTTTTATATCTATAATAAATTCAGTTTTCAAATCTTGAAGAGTCTTCCATATCCCCTTCAATTATTTGTGTTTCTGTGGTCTTTGTTCATGTAATTATTCATATCCTCTTTGAGTTCTTCGTGCATATTTATAATTACTGTTTTAGAATCACTGTCTTATAAGTTATCTTAGTTGCTTCTTTTATGAAACATTAAAATTGGGGTCCTAATTTCTGAAGGAGATGTATTGTCTTTGTTATTCCTATTGTTTGTGTTTTGGCGATGGGACTAGATATATGGTGTAACATCACTGCTGGTTTTTCTTGGTATGGATTTTCAGCCACACGTTAATTTGTTTTGGGGGTCTTTATTTGCTATTAACACCAACTTGTCTGTTTGCTACTCAGCAGAATGGTCCTTGGAGTTTAGTTCTGGGGTCCCTCTTTGATGTGATAACAAGGTGCCAGAAGTAGTTTCAGCCCATCTGGGGAAAGGTACAGCTCCTAAGTATAGGATCAAACCTTCTGTGAGCTCTGCCCTTCCTGGAAAGGAAGGTGTGAGACATCACATGGTCTCTGGACTGAGCTGTGTTGTGTGGCTGATCAGCAGGTGGACTGGGGCAAAATGTGCCTATCTGGAATCAAGGTGACAGGGTACCACATCATCCCAGATAGATAGTTGCAGCTGGGTGGGCAACCTGGCTCTACTTAGTCCTCCCTGGGGTTCTAGGACAAACTTCTTGCAGCCTTGGAGCATCATGGTTAGGTGGCTTGGCTGATGGGCAGGCCGACTGTCTCAGGAGTCACTACCTGGGCTTCTTTGTCCCAGGGTTACATGATGGAGGATGGACGATAAGTGGACAGGTAGACAGAGGAGGTCTGGTGGCTCTTACCTGAGATTCTGGTTTAGTCTCCACAAGTATTTATATTCATGCCCATAAATAGCGCTATCCCCAGAGTTAATCAAAGAAATCTCTCATCCAGTGAATGACAGTTAATGCAGTGATTCACGGTTTACCAAGATGATAAGAACAAGTGACTTGAGCATTCAGCCTTAAATGAAACATCCCTATCACCACCTTCAAGTCTGTGGGGACATCACAGAATTGGTGGTACAAAGAGCATGACAGCCAGATCACTGGGAGGAAGTCTCTGAAGTGCTGTCTGAGGGGCATTTGTCTATATGTAAACATTTGTAAAAAAAAAAAAAAAACAAAAACAAAAAAAAAAAAAAAAAAAAAACAATAAACTATCTACTTTCAAATATGTTCATTTGTATCAGAGATATGTCAATAAAAATGTAGTGACACTATTTAGCTTCAGTATTGCCTCAATGTGACCATATCCACAGACAGGAGGTGGCCTGGGGACACTGCAGGTAAGAGTCTAACAACTGAGTCAAGGGGCTGGGTAGGAAGTCTGGAGAGGAGGGCTTGAGAATGTGGGGGCATTTCTGCCTCTGTCATTCATCACTGTAAATGTAACAGCTATAAGGATTCATGGCTGTTACTTTACTTCTGGTTTTCCAAGTTGCATACAAATTTCTTTAATGCAGAACCCTAAAGGACTATCTGGGGAAATAGATTCGGTATTAACCAAATCAATATAGTACAAACCACCCCAGTAACTGAATTACTTTAATTCTGTTTGGGAGTGAGAGAAGCCCAGCAATCCCACTCATCAGAGTTAGAAGAAGGTGCCTGCACTAACTCATTGCATTCACTCTTGAGTGGGTGTTTTCCATCTCACTTTATTTCCTAAAATGTACCTCCTTTGCTGTTATTAAGAACACCTTATAAGCATATAATTACATGCCAGGATTGCATCTAGCTGAGCAGCCCTCTCCAGCAATCAGGATGGAGGTCTTCCACTGTACCCCTGCTGTTATTATTGAGCTGTTTCTCAGGATTGCCATCCAGGAGCAGGAATATTTTAAAAAGAAAAGGGCAACACATATCTCTTTGTTATTCTTTCGGTGCTGTGACATGGACTTGTCATAAATAATGATTTTTTTTCTATCAAATTTAAGTACTAGATGCAGCTTCTCTTACGCAGCTAATGAGCAACTCCAGCATATGAGTGAGCTGATGTGGGCTGAGCATCTACTCTCACCCTGGTAGTTTAGTGCCTCCCATAGTTTTCAAACTCCTTTCCCAGTTCTATATTTTTACTTTGTTGATAACATTGATAATGTATTAGTTTGTAATAAATATATATGTGTGTAAATACATATATATAATAAATAAATTGTTTTCATTAGCCTCTTATTAATTTAATCATCAAAAAATTTTTTACTATCCCTCTGTTTAAGAGTAAATATTCACAAGGTATTGTCAAATAACACAGCTGAGAGGGCTGAGTGGGGAGCAATAAACAGGGCTACAGTCACTCTTCTTGCAAGAGTTGTACATTTTTTTTTCCTCTGTGCAGGACTCAAAAAGCCATTCCCTCTCCCAGTCAAGCTCACCAAGCTTATATTGCTTACCCCTCCCAAAATTACTTGCCGTAGCCTCTAGCAAAATGTGATTTTTCTGTCTCCCATCACACCAGTCTTCTTCAATGATGGGGAACAATCTCATCACCCACAATTTACATCTGCACCATCACCCAGGGTGCTTTTCTCCACGGCATTAAAATTCTACCTGTACTTTTAAAAAATACTTTCATGGTATGAGAAGGCACCGTGCAAGCATCCCATGGATGAAGGCAACAAGCAGTCTTACACAGCTATGATACCTATGGCATGATAACACTGTGGGTTCACTAGTGGCACACATGTCTTGACGGCAAGCAACAGCTCTCTGGTTGGACGTGCGAGTAGTCAACAAGAGGAATACAATATCTGTTCCTGGAAACCAAGCTAACTACTCAGCACTAGTGACATCGTGTTTATTGGATGGGAATCTACAGCTACTAATTTACTAATCCAATATAATACCAAAGAATGATCTATAAACGTTTGTGCTTATGCTTCCTGAGATATGTAGCCTCCGCCCCTCATAAAGAAAGTATCTTTTTGCAACAGATAGCGCCCACAACAAGAACAAAAACAAACAAGCAGAAAAGTACACCCAATCAAAATGCAGGGACCCAGTTCCATTGGATACATCTACAAAATGAAAGGCTCAGGGAGCATAGCATAAGAGGGGCCCAGAAAGATTGTAAGAGCCAGAGGACCAGGGAGTTTGCTGTGAGATTGTGTCTCCTAGGAACTTTAAAAGCTATGCCTGCAAGGTCTCACCAATTTGACTACCGAAACGTGAGCTGAACAAGGGTGACACCAGTGGACATGCCAAACTGGATAGAGAGATACCTGTGAAGCCTCAACCCTACCCAAAGAACTATAGTGAACGGAGTAAAGCCGGAAGCAAAAGGGGTGGCTCCCCCCAAGCAAGAGCACATTTATTGGTTGTTCAGTGTCAAAGGTTAGCCCTGAAAACATATATACAGGTAACATTATATGGCCTCAACAGATTATATTTAGGAACACACACACTCACACCCCACACACACACACACACACACATATGGGTCCAATAATAGTTTAAAAAAAAAAAAAAAGAGGCTCTGAATTTGAAGGAGAGTGGGCTAGGTTTGGAGGGAAGAAAAGGAAGGGAGACCTGTTGTAATTAAATTATAATCTTAAAAATAAACAACATAAAAATGAGGCTGACAAATCCTCATTCCAGAGATGACTTTCAAACCAGGAAATGTTGCATACTAATATAATCGTATTAATCCATTGCTGGCCCTTTGTTTCATGGGAGCATGTTTTCCTCACTAATTTGTTAATGAAGCTTCACTTGTTTTATAATCTGTATAACCTCTGGCAGGTCATTTAATTCAAAGGCCATTTTAATGTTGGGAGGATGAACCCATATCTGAAATTCCATGCTGGATTTACAGCTTAGCTACTTACTGTACGATCTTGGGCCCACTGTTTAATTTCTCTCTGCATCGGTACCTTCATCTGGAAAACACTGATAACAGCATTAGTTCTCGAAGGGCAGGAGAAAGATTAAAAGAATTAAACTACTGGTACAAGTGTTACAACAGTCCCTAAAACACTGCTGGGTGCCAAGGAAATACTGGCTACTATTATTAGCACTAAGAAAATACTTGTTCACTGGAAGTGGAAAAACACATATGCTAGAATAAGCAAAATACTTAACAAAAGCTCAGACAAGTGTTGCAAGGTATTTGATCCCATTGTGAACCCTGATTTTGTGAACTGTAAAAACCTGATTCTAGTTGTGGCGTGGCTCGGCCCCAGCACACACCTTTAATACAAGAACTTTCATTTATTGTAAACAAGTGGTTAGGGTGTGGCTCAGCCCTAGCACACACCTTAATCCAAGAGTTTTCTGTATACAGGATTAAATAAAGCTAACCCTAAAACAAGAGACAAAGCAAGTAACCAGCTGATTGGGATTAAACAGAAAGGAGCAACATTGAGAGAAAGGTATTTAAGACAGCTTAAAGTAGGTGTCTTAGCTTTTTGCTTTTGGCTTTTTGCCTTTGGCTTTTTCATGCTGGGCTGTTAGGTGACCTAGAAAGCTCATTGGCTTTGGCTTTTGGCTTCAGAGACATCTGCTGAGTAGGAGGGTCAGCTGGGTGATTTCTCTGCCTCTCTGAGCTAGCAAATTTTCACCCCACCATCTGCCTCCTGAGTCTTTATTGATAAAATCAAACTATTTGGGAATTTTATTTTTAAAACAATAGACAAGAAGCCACTACTTCTTCACGTGGTCAAAATATATAATCTTGCAAGTCTCTCCAAGCCACATTTGCCTGGCAAACCTCCTATCCTGAAATTTCTTTATCAGTTCCTTCTCCACTGGCTGTTTTCATCTGCACAGGTGAGCATATGCAAGGAAAACCAACCACACAGACTGATTTCCGCTTCAATTCATGGACACGGAATGTGTCCTCAGAATTATGTGTCCAGCCAAGGACAGTTACTATGCTTTCATAATCCTTGGCCAAGCATTTCACACCTTTTTACTTCATAGTCATTTCACTGTTTCTTGCCCATTCTTTTTTGTCTTGTCATTTAGTCACTGTGCATAATGATGGTTTTATAAAAGAGATTTCATTCCTATGATATACGTTGGGTCCTCAACCCATATAACATTTCCTTTTGCCCTGCTCATTAGTCTTTCCTGATAGTCTGACTTGTACATTCATATATACATGTACGTACATGTATACATGCATGTATACATATATATTTATACATGTATGTATATATACATGTATATACATATATTTATACAAAATCTGTAATACATATATCAAAGAAAATATGTGTGTATTTGTCTAAACTTGACTCACTTCACTCAATATCATTATCTCCAGGTGCATCAACTTTCTTTCAAATGACATAATTTAATTTTATACATATACATTTTACCAATTTCTCTGATCATAGACACATATGCTGATGTATGACCTGTCTATAAACAGTGCCAATAAAAGCATGAGTTTTCAAGTATCTCTATAATACCCTGGATTACAGCCTCTGGGCATATGTACAGGAGAGATACGACTTGTTTGTGTGGTAATTCTGTTTGTTGCTTTTCTGAGGACCCTCCATATTGACTTCCAGAGTGGAGCTGGACTTGTTTGCATCTCTATAAGCAGTGTGTAAGTGTTCTCTACGTTCTCTATTCTATTTGTCCCCAGAAGCATTTGTTGTCATTTGCGCGTGAAAGTCAGAGACAACGTGTAGGTGTCCGTTCCCTGCTTCCACCATGCGGGTCCTAAGGACTGACTTGCAAACCATTACTTTAGACATCTGTCTTAGTGGTCATGGGTCACATTAGGTTGTGCTCATGCTGAAGGGTCTTTCCATCTCCATGGTTCTGAGAAAGACAACTTTGTTGAGTATAATTATCTTGGTTGGTGGTTATAAATATCTCGGTTGATATATTTAAAGTATATTACTCTATTTTCCTAGATCTTAGGGTTTTGATGAGAGCTCTGATATTACTTGGATAGGTTTGCCTTTGTGGATAGTGTTTTTCTCTTACAATGTTTTTCATGTTCCTTTGCTCTGTAGTCTTAGCATTTCAGCTATGTGTTATAGTGGGTTTCTCTTTGGGCCATTTAGAATTTAGAATTATAAATTTAGAATTATTTAGAACCATAAATGAGTCTTGTTATTTTTAGTGAACATTTAAAATGAAAATTTATGGATGTTCACTTTTGCCTAGATTTGGGGAAATTTCTCTCATAACATTCATGAGTAATTTTCCATACCTTTAGCTACTTCTTTAACTGCATAGATTCTTCGGCACCTCCTTGATCATGTCTGAGAGTTCTTGTAAAGTTGTGATCATATTTGCTTCATCATTTCTTTATTGGTGTCTTTGCAACATACTTTTCCTGGGGAGATGCAAAACACACACACACACATACATACACACACACACACACACACACATACACACACACACACACACACACACACACAAGCACACACACACCTATTCACCCCAGAAAAAGAGCCCACAAGAAACCAAAGTAATGATTGCATCAAAGTCCAACTTGATAAATCAATGAATTTGTAGTAACAGGAATAGAAGTGAGGGGGTTACATGGGCAGAGACAATTTTTAAAAGCAGCTGCATCACCTAAAAATCAAGCCCTCCACAGGTGACAGCTTGTAAAAGCTGCAGGCCTGGCAGCTAGCAGGGACCTTGACAGTCTGAGCCTCACTTCTCTGTAGCTCCCTGGTCATCTCATCCATCAGCAGCTGTTGATTTGTTTTATAAAGCTGGAGAGGAGATTTTGAGAATCTGTGAAGTTTCTACTTTTCTAGGTACGGCATTTTGTCCACATTCTGAGACTCATGGGACTCCCCACCCTTTCTAGAGCAAATATGTCAGTTGGGAGGAATCTGCTATATCACACACCGAAGGTAACATGTCCTCACTCTGTGTTCTGTTGCAGATAGTCTCTCTTCCACTCTATCTGGTATATTAATGGTGCTGTCTTCTGTTGTTTTGTCTGATTTTTTTTTTTTTTTTTTTTGGTTTTTCGAGACAGGGTTTCTCTGTGTAGCCTTGGCCATCCTGGACTCACTTTGTAGACCAGGCTGGCCTCGAACTCACAGCGATCCGCCTGCCTCTGCCTCCCAAGTGCTGGGATTAAAGGCGTGTGCCACCACGCCCGGCTTTTTGTCTGATTTTTTTTTTTTTTTTTATGTTTTTTATTTCCAACCTTCCTATCTGTGCTCCCAGTTCCCAATTTCCTGAGCAAAATTCTCAACTTCCTAGCTGAATTTTCCATCCATTGTTTTTTAACCATACTTGGTCCATCCGCTAGTTTGCATCCTCTATGAAGTCATTGATTAATCAGGCTTTTAATGTCTTATCTGGTTCTTCAAAACTTCATCACCCTTGGCTTTGTCTATGATCTTCCAGAAGAGGCATACTACTTACTTTCCTTGTTCCCTGTGTTTATGTCTACTGATGTACACATTGCTGGGCTGGTCAAAGCAGGGACAGTATTTAGTTGAGGAGCTTCCCTGATCTGCCTGTATTCCAAGAGCTGCTGCTGAAACCATCAAGTTCACCAATAGCGTGGGAAGACTCTCACTCACACTAAGAAATCCAAGAACCGGCTAGTGTTCTAAACCAAGGAATATCTCCCTAGTTCCCTAGTGTACTGAAGAGTGGTGCTGGTGCACAGGGAGGGACAGGCCACTGAGATCTGTACTAGCGAACTAGTCTCAGAGCTATCATGTCCTGTTCTTCTGAGAATTTCTGCAGGAGGGAGGAGGTTGAAACGAAATGTTCTGCTGAGCCTGAGCTTTAAAGCTTCCATGTTTTCAGGCCCAAGAGTAGATCATTCTCAGAACAGCCCCTCAGGTAAAGCTTCACCTGGATAAAATCCTGTAAGACAGCAGTTCTCAACCTGTGGTTTGCAACCACTTTGGGAGTCACAGCTGTATACCAGATACTTATATTGTAGTTCACAGTGGAGGAAAATTACAGCTATGAAGGAGCAATTATAGTTGGGTGTCAACACAGCATGAATTACTGTATCAAAGGAAAACTAAACATTAGGAAGACTGAGAACCACTGCTCAAAAGACATAGTGGGTATCAAAATGGGATTCATCTCCAGTACCAACCTACAACACAGAGGAAATCACTGCCGTATCTAGTGCCCCAAGTTAAGTCTTGGGCAAACTGTAAGGTTTTTTTTTTTTGTTTTTGTTTTTTTTTCTGTGCCTAGTATTGACTTTCAGTGTCTTTTTAGTAAGCCTATTTGGCTTCCCATCAGAGTTTAAAATTTGAGCCAGGAGCACTTTGTTGCGTCTACTGTACAGTTTCCCTTAATTTTTCAGTTGTCTCTTTATCTCTTTTGTAGTTTCTTCTACCCTTCCTCACTTTGTTTCGTTGAAATAAACTCCATCCTTTTTCTCACAGAGTCCTTTCATTCACAGGACCCCAGCATCTATCATCACCATCATTGTTAATATTAGCATTTACAAAGTAAAAGTTTATGGCAAATCTCCATTCACTACATTTATCAAGTTCCGTTTCCTAAAAACCACCACGAGGTCTCTTTGGCGGGTGTGTTGCTCTGTGTAACATTTTGATAATCCTTGCATCTTTTCAAGTTTTTTTTGTTGTTGCTGTTTTTTGTTTTTTTTGATCTTCTCATGATCTGTGATCCTGCTGTCTTTAATCCTACTATTACAATTGCCCTAGGGATATCATACATACAGAAGATGGCAAACTTAATTAGCATATGATGTGTGTGTTCTTACTGCCTGGTAGGTTGCACATATTTGTACATCCCTTTTAAGTTTCCCATTTCTTGAGAAAAACAGTGTTGAAGTCATGCCAATTAATCTCTTTATATTGGCCTCAAGTGTTAGGAAGAAGAGCAGCATACCCCTCACTTGAATTCAACAGCCAGAAATGATTACATTTAGTGAGTAAGCCATGTTGAAAGCCTGGCACCTTGAGCCAATTAGACACATTGTGAATGCAAAGGAAACATTCTCGGAAAAAAAAAATAGAAGTGCTATTTCAATGAATACATGAATAATAAAAAAGCAAAACAACCTTATTGCTTGTGTACAAAGACAGTTTTAATGGTTTGTGGAGACCAATCCAATCACAGTAGTTCCTTAAACCAGAAGCTAAATCTATAACAAGGTAAACTCCTTTACATTTATAAAGACTTGGAAATAGAGAGAAACTGTAGATGAAAATTGTTGAAGCTTAGCAGAGATTGGCTCATGACACTTAAGACAGAAACCATCACAATTACAATAAACAGTAAGTGCTGACTTAGAGGCCTCAGAAATTTTCCCAGAAGATGGCACTGCAATTCATGAAAGTGACTAATAAGCACCAGAAGTTTTTTTAAACATATTTATTTATTTGTTTGTTTGTTTATTAGTTGGTTGGTTTTCAAAACAGGGTTTCTCTGTATAGCCTTGGTTATCCTGGACTCACTTTGTAGACCAGACTAGGCTCGAACTCACGGATATCTGCCTGTCTCTGCCTCCTGAATACCGGAATACAGACATGTGCAACTGAGCCCAGCTTATTGTATTGTATTGTATTGTATTGAATTGTATTGTATTGTATTGTATTGAATTATGTGTGCTTTGCCTGAAGTATGTATATATACCATTTGCATGCCTGGTCCAGGGACGCCAGAAGAAGGACATCATGTTCTCTGGAACTGACATGGTAGATGGATGTGAGTCACTGTATGTGTGCTGGGAATTAAACTTGAATCTTCTAGGAGAGGAACAAAGGCTCTGAAATTCTGAGGCATCTTTCCAGTCTCAAATTTTTTTAACATATATATATATTTTATTAATTTATTCATATTACATTTAAATTGTTATCCCATCCCTTGTATCCTCCCATTCCTCCCTCCTGCTTTCCCTCTACTCCCCTTCCCTATGACTGTGACTGAGGGGGGCCTCCTCCTCTTCCTATGCTCATAAGGTATCAAGTCTCTTCTTGGTAGCCTGCTATCCTTCCTCTGAGTGCCACCAGGCCTCGCCATCCAGGGGACATGGTCAAATATGGGGCACTAGAATTCGGGTGAAAGTGGGACAGACGGGAGGACATCCTATTGGGACTCTAGGTGAGAGAAGCATGGGAGAATGGAGAAATAGAAGGATCCAGAGGGTCCTAGAAACCTATAAGAAGAACATTAGGACAGGCAGATCTGGGCCTAGAGGTCCTGCTCAAACTATGGCACCAGCCAAGGACAATACATGCAATAACCTTCAAACCCCTACCCAGATCTAGCCAATGGACAGTCCCAAATTATTAATAGAGCTAAAACAGCTTTCTCTTGGACATTGACATCTAGTATTGTTGTAGCTAGAGAGGAGGGGTCATTGTCTGGATTCAAAGCTTCAAAAAGCATACTGAGTCTTATTCAAAAGGACTAATGTAGATGGTGACTTTAAGGTGAGGTCAGTGCTCATTTGCCACCCCCAAAACTGAAGGATACTTAATAATATCCAATGTTCTCTCCATACACTGTCCAACTAGAAAAACAAAACCTGGTGTGCTGATCAGTTTTGTCAACTTGACACAAACTAAAATCACCTGAGAAGAAGGAACCTCAACTAATGATTTCTCTCCATCAGGCTAGACTATGGGCATGTGCACAGGATATTTTCTTGATTAATGATTGGCATAAAAGGGCCTTGCCTGTAGTGAGGAATGGCAACCCTGGGCAGGTGGTCCTTTATTGTTTAAGACAGCTGGCTAAGCAAGCCATTAAAAAACAGCATCCCTCCATAATCTTTTCTTCCATCCCTGACTCCAGGTTTCTCTGATAATGAACTGTAACCTGAAAGCCAAATAAAATTTTTCCTCCCCAAGTTGCTCTGCTCATGATGTTTATCACACCAATAGGCATCTAACTGGAATACCTGGGTTATATTATGTCTTCTTACAACACGTCTAATTTAATAGTCTGAGCAAACTGTTCAGATCTACCGCTCAAAAGGGAAGAAAAGCTTCTTAAATACCATAATGTCCATTGCCAATAAACCTGGGCACCCAAGAGCTCTGAGGGAAGTGTGTAATGAGAGCAATGCTGTACATATGCCAACTACAACACAACGCAGCACAATGTCAATTCTGTAGATAGTAGACTGAGTTTAGCTGCTCAGTCTTATTAAGCAAACTACATTCCATAAAACTCTAGATGCCAATACCAGTATATCCTTTGTTCTAGAAAGAATGGACTGATACCTTCTGGAAAAGACTTTCCATTCTATGTTCTATTAAAAGCATGCATGTAGCCAGCTGGTAAAGTATAAACCTGTTATCCTACCACTTAGGGGTCAGAGACTAGAAGATGGAAAGTTTGAGGCCAGCCTAGGCTTCACAGTAAGATCCTTCCTCAGAAAAAAAAATCATAGGCAGTTCAGCATTCAATATTAGTAGAAATTTGAAAGAAGTTGATTATTTGTTGATGGCTTTGAGACATTCAAGACTTCACACAGAAGATTGGTCACAGATATGGCAGAAATAGAGAACTACAAGAGATCAATAGAGTGAGTGTTTGGTGGTTGTTTCTTGCGATGGAATCAAACCTTATCAAGATTCTATTCTTTTTTCATGAAATGTTAGCAAAGGATTTGAATATATGACAAATTTTGTAGATAAAATAATGATCCCTTGCTTGACCATTATTCTGATAGTTCCAAGGACTTTGGGAATGGTAAATTAGTGTTAACTTCAACTTAACATATACATGAACAACTAACAAATGACCCAGCCTTTAGTGGATTTTCTTCAATTCTGAAAAGGAGTTCACCTATATGGGGTATAGTTTTAGATCTTTTTTTTGGGGAGGGGCATCACCAAATCAACTTTATTCTTTCTCCCACAATCCACATACATAGCAAAATCTTTCAAGCAGTACAAAAATCACAATACAGTTATTTTGGCCCTCGCTTTTACTTGGCTTCTTTGGGTCTGTGGATTATAGCATGGTTATCTTGTACTTTATGACTAATACCTGCTTGTAAGTAAATACATACCATGTTTGTCTTTCTGGGTCTCAGTTACGTCTCATGATAATCTTTTCTAGTTCCATCCATTTGCCTGCAAATTTCATGATGCCATCCTTTTTACTGGCAGAATAATACTCCATTGTGTAAAATGTAACCCATTTTCTTTATCAGTTCTTTGGTTAAGGGACATCTGACATCTAGGTTGTTTCCAGTATTTGGATATTATGAATAGAGATGCTGTGAACATAGTTGAGCAGGTGTCCTTGTGGTATGGTGAAGCATCTTTGGGTGTATTCCAGGAGTGATAGAGCTGGATAGTGAAATAGAGCTATTCCCAATTTTCTGAGAAAGTGCTAGATTGATTTCCAAAATGATTGTACAAAATTGCACTCTCACCAGGAACAGAAGAGTGTTCGTGTGTTCCCCTTGTTCCACATCCTCACTAGCCATTCTGACTAGTATAATATGGAATGTCAGAGTTCTTTTTTTTTTTCCTCAGAGTTCTTTTGATTTGAAGTTCCCTGATGACTAAGGATGTTGAACATTTCTTTAAATGCCTCTTGGCCACTACAGATTCCTCTGTCAAGAATTCTCTACTTATATCTGAATTCCATTTTTAATAATTAGATTATTTGGTTTGTTAGTGTCTAATTTCTTGAGTTCTTTATATATTTTGGATATCAGCCCTCTGTCAGATGTGGAGTTTGGGGAAATCTTTTCCCATTATGTAGGCTGCTATTTTGTCTTTTTAAAGGTGTTCTTTGACTTACAGAAGCATTTCAGTATTATGAGGTCCCATTTATTTTTTTTTTAATTTTTTATTATTAATTTATTCTTGTTATATCTCAATGGTTATCCCATCCCTTGTGACCTCCCATTCTTCCCTCCCTCCCCTTTTCCCCCTTATTCCCCTCCCCTATGGCTGTTCCTGAGGGGGATTACCTCCCCCTGTATATGCTCATAGGGTATCAAGTCTCTTCTCGGTAACCTGCTGTCCTTCCTCTGAGTGCCACCAGGTCTCCTCCTCCAGGGAACATGGTCAAATGTGAGGCACCAGAGTACGTGAGAAAGTCATATCCCACTCTCCACTCAACTGTGGAGAATCTTCTGACCGTTGGCTAGATCTGGGTAAGGGTTTAAAGTTTACCGCCTGTATTGTCCTTGGCTGGTACCTTAGTTTGAGCGGGACCCCTGGGCCCAAATCTGCCTATCATAATGTTCTACTTGTAGGTTTCTAGGACCCTCTGGATCCTTCTACTTTGCCATTCTCCCATGCTTCTCTCATCTAGAGTCCCAATAGGATGTCCTCCCCTCTGTCCCAGTTTCCTGGTAAGTGAAGGCTTTCATGGGACTTGGGCTAGTATGCAGATATAAGTGAGTATATACCATTTAAGTCTTTCTGCTTCTGGGTTAACTTACTCATTATGATCATTTCTAGCTCAATCCATTTCTCCACATGCTGGCGAGGATGTGGGGAGAGAGGAACACTCCTTCATTGCTGGTGGGAATGCAAACTAGTACAGCCACTTTGGAAATCTATCTGGTGCTATCTCAGAAAACTGGGAATAGGGCTTCCTCAAGACCCAGCTATTCCACTCCGTGGAATATACCCAGAAGATGCTCCAGTACACAATAAGAAAATTTGCTCAACCATGTTCATAGCAGCCTTATTCATAATAGCCAGATCATGGAAACAGCCTAAGTGTCCCTCAGTAGAAGAATGGATAAAGAAACTGTGGTACATATACACTATGGAATATTACTCAGCTATTAAAAACAAGGAATTCCCAAAATTTGTGGATAAATGGATTGAGGTCCCATTTATTAATTATTGATCTTAGTACCTGATCTTTTCCTGTTCTCTTCAAGAAGTTGTCTCCGGTATCAATGAATTCAATGTTATCCCCCATATTCTCTTCTATCAGATTTAGTGTGTCTGGTTTTATGTGAGGTTGGATCGAGCTGGTAGTGGTATGTGAGACTGGAAGGAGCTGGTAGTGGGCAGCATCTCTGGGATGAGTTAGGATGCTAGGACAATAGAAACTCTCAGGAATCTATGAGGGTGACCCTAGCTGAGACTCCTAGAAATGGAGGTTATAGAGCCTGAACTGGCCATCTCCTGTAACCAGGCAAGACTTCCCATGGAAGGACTGAGACACCAACCCAGCCACAAAAACCTTAGACCCACAATTTTCCTGCTTACAAAAATATGATGGGGTAAAATATGAATCAAATTTTGAGGGAATGGCCAACCAATAACTGGTACGGCTTGATGCCCATGACATGAAAGAGATCCCACTCCTTACACTAGTAATGATGTTCTGTTATACTTTGGGACAAGAGACTAGCATAACTGCCATCAGAGGGACTTTACCCAACATCTCGTGGAAACTAATGCAGAGACCCAAACATTAGGTGGAGCTTGAGAAATCTTGTGGAGGAGGGGGAGGAAGGATCAAAAGGATCAAAGACACAACAAGAAAACCTACACAATCAACTAACCTGGGCCCATACAGGCTCAAACTAAACTGCCAATCACAGAACGTACATGGGATAGTCCTAGACTCTCTATACATATGTAACAGTGTGTAGCTGGGCCTTCATGTGGGAATCCTAAAGCTAGAACAAAGTCTGTCTCTGATTACATGGCTTGCCTCTGAATCTCCCCTAACTGTGCTGCTTTGTCCGGCCTCAATAGAAGAAGATGCACCTAGTCTTATTGCAATGTGATATGCCAAAGGTGGTTGATAATTATGGGAGCTCTCCCCTTTTCTGAGGAAAAGAAATGAAAGGGGAAGGGGAGAGAGAGGGAGGAACTGGGTGGAGAAGAGGGGAAGCTGTGATCAGGATGTAAATATAATTTAATTTTAATAAGAGAAAAAGAATGTTATTCTAATAGGCCTATCTTTATATGTAATGTTGTCTTTTTCCACTGCAGTTTTTAATATTTTTTGTTCTGTACTTTTAGTATTTTGATTAATATGTGCCACTGAGATATATTTTGTGGTCCAACCTATTTGTTGTTCTATGTGTTTTTTATGCTTTAAGAGATATGTCCTTTTTTAGGTTAGGGAAATTTTCTTCTATGGTGTTGTTGTAAACATTTTATGTGCCTTTCCCCTGGGTTTTGACCCTGTCATCTATGTGGTCTTTTAATAGTGTTCCAGATTTCCTGGATGGTTTATGCCTGGATTATTTTAGATTTAGTATTTTCTCTGCTCGAGTATCTAATTCTTCTATCTTGTCTTCCATTTTCTCTCCCACCTCTTGTATTCTATTGGCGAGGCTTGCCTCTGAGTTCCTGTTCAAGTTTCTTTGTCTCTCTGTCTCTCTGTCTCTCTGTCTCTCTGTCTCTGTCTCTGTCTCTCTGTCTCTCTCTCTCTCTCTCTCTCTCTCTCTCTCTCTCTCTCTCTGTCTCTCTCTCTCTCTCTCTCTCTCTCTCTCTCTCTCTCTTAATTTCTACTTTTTCCTCAGTTTGGGTTTTCTTTATTGGATATTTTCTCACTTGCATGACTTAAGCCATTTTACTCATTTCATTCCACTGTTTGTGTTTGCATAGATTTCTTTAATGGGTTTGTTCATTTCCTCTTTAAAGACCTCTCACTTATTTATAAAGACTATTTTGAGGCCCTTGTCTTGTGCTTCAGACATAGTTGATTTTCAGAGGCCTACTGTAGTAAAGTTGCTGGGTTCTGGTGGAGACATACTGTCCTGGCTGTTATTCCTTCTGTTTTTACACTGGCGTCTAGGCTTCTGGCTTTGAGATGATTCTAATTCTAAGTGCTAATTTCTGGTCTTGTCTTTATTGAGTCAGTGTTTCATTGCTTGGTTTCTGTTATGTTTGCTAAACATTTCCTTTCATTTAATACTAATGAGAAATAAGGACAGCTTGCCTTGATTAAATACATGTAAATATTTGTGTCTGTACTAACCACATATAGACTCTTCTTTTTTCCTTAAACAGCACATATAGCAAGTGCTTATGAGGTATTTTTGTTGTACAATGCATTATAAGTAATAAAGATCAATCAACATATACCATATTTACATCGGAGGACTTCGGTATAAGTTGTAAGAGACAGAAAAGCTAAAGTCCCTAATTATGTAGCTATAGCTTTTATTAAAAAAAAAATCCTAATGCCAGAACAGGGGATAAGCATGCCACCATGCCTACCAAAGAATATCTAATACTTCAACATAATTTAGTTTATTCACTTTATTGTATTTTGATGTGAATGTGTGTTTTGCTGCATGTATGTATGCACATGGAGCCAAATAAAATATAACTAATAAACTACAGATCAATCTATGGTGCTGTCATACCTATACAGATAGGTTAAATAACTATACACAGGACAGCCTGATTCAAGGAAATTAAAAGCTATATTTATCTCGCCTTGTTTCTGGCTGAGTCCCCAAACTTGCCATTTCCATAAGCTTGCCCTTTTGGCTACATCTTAAGTTCAACTGATATTTCATAATTATTTCAAATCCATTTCCTTACCTAGTTAAAAAAAAAAGTACAATGAAATGTGCTCTGTAACAAATCAGTAACTGACAACATTTTAAACAGTTCACTTGTACAGAGAGAAATCCCAAATTTCCAAGTTAGCCAATATATTTGAAGATATATCATTCTCTCTGGACATATGACCATGTGTGTTCAAATACATATCTACATAAATGCACATTATTTTAAAGTGATAAATTCTAGTAAGCTTTCTTGGAAGATCAAGCTGTTCTTAGTCCACTGCCCTTTGCTGGGTCAGCATCTTATCTTTAGCCACTGCAAATGCTTGCTTCTAATTGCCCATCATTCCCAATTAGTCTATTGAATTGTTCTCAGCTCAAGGGGCTAAGGAAAAGGTATTGCTCCCACATGACTGTCTAGCTGCACATGTGCACAGCCAAGAATCGCCTACTTGTTAGCCCCTTACTTGAAGGAATAAGCAAATTGTTAGTCATCAAGTACATACTCCTGATTCTCCTCCTGCTCCAAGGCTGGGGTTCAGCTTTGGATGAAGGGAGGTATACTTTGCCTCAGCTCTGTGTTGCCACCCTGCGTCACTCACTCTTGCTGAGAAATGGCATCCTCTTGGTGAAACATGCACTGGAAAGAAATCGCCTTCTGCTTGCAGGAAAAAAATCGGTGAACACACTATACTGGATTCTTTTCTGTGGAGCTCCTTGACATCTAATTTCATTGTATTTTAACTGACTCACAAATACAACAGGTATTTGCTAATAGAAATATGGAAGAGGAAAATAAAGTAGAGTAGACGGGAGGTGCGTCTGCTTCTGAGTTTTCAGGTTTTCTCTCTCTCTCTCTCTCTCTCTCTCTCTCTCTCTCTCTATATATATATATATATATATATATATATATATATATATATATATATATATATATATACATTCCAGAATCATATAGATCACCATTCAAGCTAGGAATAGCTCCTCCCAAGCTCAATATTATTCATAATCTTCATGGCTTTTTTCACAAATCATGTCCACCCCAAAGCCTGCTTGGATCATCAAACTCAATACTTATTACCTGTGCATATGAATAAATCTATGCCTTTGCTCAGGGACTTATTGAAATCAATTTGTCAAATTCCCATTTTATATATTTAGACAGACTTCACAAATCCATCGTACAACAAGCAGCAAGATACTTACTGAAATAAAACATTCGCTTAGAAATAAAACAGTAGAAACAGAGCAACTGTGTTTATCATCCATTCGTGGGGGGAAACACAAGCATTTCTATTTTCCAGAAATGGATGTACAAGCTTCAATATTTCAGAAATATTTTCCTCTGCTTTCTGCTCCTCTTTAATGAGCAAATAAACCATCCTGTCACCTGGAATATGAAGGTAAGGCATGTGAAAACAAGGCATGCTGCGTGAGCACTTTTTCTCTGCAATGCTATAGTCTAATCTACAGAGAAGAAAGGAGCCTTGTAATAAGACATAAGTACTTGTGAGAAAAGATATCACAAGCGGTTTCCTGACAGGAAGACTGAGATTTAATCACCCCAAGCTGCGGTTGAGGCATGTTAGCTTCAGCTTCAGGAGGCAGGCTGCCCATCAAGACTGCACTAAAGTGAGGGGACCGCTGCCAGTGCACTGCCTGCAGACAATAGATGAGCCTCGGCTGCCATTCATTTCACTCCAGCACATTTTGAACTTGTGTTGTGTTATCTGTAGAAAACACAGAGCCCGTATATCACTACAAAGGGACAACAAGGGGGAAAGATAGGTACTACCCCTGTGAAGAGGAGGGTGGTGAGAGCGTTTGGAGGTTATTTAGGATCCACAACAGAGTCCTGCTGCTGAGCATCACACAGATTCACGTAATCATAACTTCAAAAGCTATTACATTCGTAAGGCACATAATTAAAATTTGGGGCATAGAAAGAAGAATGGGATAATGAGCTTCATATACTCTGTGTACTGTAGTAATAGCTATATGCAGGAATATCCTTCAAGTCAGCCAAGTCAATGACATTGCTATGTGACCTTGAGTAAATGACTTTCCAACTGTGGCATGCTCACAGGCACCTCCTCATTTAATGGAAGAGAAAATGTGTTCATGTATATAACAACCCTAAATGGATTAATTTCTTTCCATTCCAGAATGAATTTCCATATTATTAAACTTTATGTTCTGTATCATCTTCAAATTACTGTTACTCATAATAATAGTTCAAGAAATGTTTGGTATGTAATCAAAACAAAAGTAATAATTATATGTTCTAGTGCTTACTTCACCTGAACACATGCAAGGATTGAAAGAAAAAAATTGGAATATTATCACAGTGGAAGACAAACTAGTGCAGAATTGTCATTAACTTCAGAATGTTTCAATTTAATGCATTGTGGTGTCTGTGGGAGAATTGTATGAAATTTAATTCATGTAATACATTCAAACAAGTCTTATAAAGGAGTTTTTAGTACCTATGTGATTATAAAATAAAATCACTGTAAAATAATAGCTACTTCCTGTGGAACAGATACTATCCACTCTCCAGATTGACCGGCAGCAAGGTAGACGTATCACATCAAAGACACATCTGCCGAGAAACTATGAATGTGAACATATTCGGAAAAGGATGAAGATATACTTAATCATCTTGATATGAGCTCATTCTAGATTTGGGGGTGGGTATCCAATAATATGTGTCTTTGTGAAAGAAACAGAAGAAAGTGAAGGCCCCAAAGAGGCCTGGAGAGGTGGATGAGAGTTTTCAATGATGTAACATGGGTTCCTGAGTCACTGTGATTCTTGACTGGAGCTCACAGCAGACTGTGGTCCCATGAACATCTTGGTTTAAGGTTTCAGGACAACAGCATTTTTCTGTCCTTAGCTTCCAATATGTGAGTAGTAACAGCATTTTTATCTTATTTTTCATAATAACTGTAAGAAATAGAAGCTACTCTCCCATTTTTCAATTTAAGAAACTAACTCGAAAAAAGAAAAAAAGGAAACTAATTCAGATGAAAAGGGGCCTGATTCAGTGTGTGGTTTAAGTAAGATGGCCCTGATATGCTCATGTATTTGAATGCTTGCTTCCCAGATGGGGGGAATTTTGGGGAAGAATTAGGAGGCATGTCCTCGTTGAAGGACGTGTACCACTGGAAGGACCTGGAGATATCAAAAGAGTCATGCTATTCTGGGTCTTCCACCTCTCTGCCACCTACTTGTGGTTCAAGATGTGAGCTCTCAGGTGTTCTTGCCACCATGCCTTTGTTTTCCCAACATGAAATTGTAACTCCAAATTAAATGTCTCTTTGATAGTTTTCCTTGGTCGTGGTGTCTTAACACAGCAATAGAAAAGTAGCTAAGACACTCAGTCACTGAGCTGGTGACAGACCCTGCACATGTGGAGCAACCCAGACTTCCCTGCAAAGGGCCTTCTTCTTAGCCAATTCTAGACCTCTGCCTGGAATGTTCTTCCAGTTTGTTATGCTTTCTAGAAAAAAAAAAAGCTTTATTCTGAACATGAATTAAGGTCACTTAATTTACACTTTTTAAGGGACACAAAAGTGCTGCAAAGGCCTGGTGTTTCCCATCTGAGACGCTGCTGTCTGAATTGCTACTCTGAGTACTGAGCCTTGCTGCCTGCTAGCAGCTTCCTGACTTAGCCCTGGGTTTTCTAAGAGGGCCCAAGGGCTGTCAAACATGAGTTGCCAAGCATCGAGGAGTTCCAAGATCATCTCTGAGACAACTCTGATGGGCACCAAGAGGAAGAAAAGAAGCTGTGTAAAAATAGTGACCGCCAGGAGATATGTCAAAACGAAGTCAAACCTGCCTATCATAGGAAGCCTGAGGCATGCAATGCACTTCTACAAGGTCAGTTGTCACAGGCTATTTACACAAAGAAGTCTGGAGTGGATTCCCATTCCATTCTCTGTGTTATTTCCTCTTTGTATTTATATCCATTTTAAAGAGTTTTTTTTTTTTTTTTTTTTTTTACAAATCCTAATTTAATTGCAATAAAATTAATCATGTAAGTGTGCACTTCAGGTGTATTGACAAGGTATATATTCCTATATCTACAGTCATTGCACTAATAACAGTACTGTATAGAATGTTGTGTTTAAATCTGTGGAGCATAAACATTTTCATCATTGCAAACCCTTATGATTTCTGAAGATTAATCTCCCCTGAGGCCTACCTTGTGTATTCAATATCATTTCCAGTTACTATAGTTCTTGGAGAATCATATGCATGCAGTCATGGAGTGACTGAGCTTGGTGGTTTGCTCATTTACAATGTCTTCTTAATGTTCTGTATGTTTATATTTATTGCTGAATTTCTATTGCACGATTACACTACCATAACTTGTCTACCATTTATAAATTGATGGGCATAGGGATTAGCATCAGTTTGAGTATGATTTTGACTAATTCTAATATCTTATTCTATTTGTTTCTTATCTTCCTTTCTACTATATTGTTAAAAAGAAAAAAAAATCTTCATCTTTCTTATTCCAAACTGATAATAGAGTTCTATATTTCTAGGACTTTGTCAACTAAGGACAATTGTGGGTCCCAGGAGTTCTGCAATAATAACTGAAATGATTTGATTACTACACACTAGAGTGTGGATTATCCTTCTATCTAGGACAAAGAACCCAGTAGTGTTCACAAATCCCCCACAATATACAGTAAAGCCACCCATAGGAAAGAAGTATGTAATCTAAAATGCCATTGGTGCCACTATTTGGAAGAAAAAGCCTACACAATAATCTTAGAGAGAAGGAGGAATATTCATGGAGACTGTTGCTATGGCCTGAGTGTCATTGTCTAGTCAAAATATATATGCTGGACCTTAACACCCAATGTGATCATGTCAGAAAGTTGTTCCTTTTGTGACGTGACTAAGAAGTGATGGATTTCTTGTCATAAAGCCCAGAAGAGGGCATTGAATCCCCAGGGACTGGAGATGACTATAAGTCACCATGAGGATGCTGGAAATCAAATCAGGTGTTCTGGAAAAGCAGCCAGTATTCTTAATTGCCCAACCATCTCTCAACTGAATTAATCATGCTGCTTGAGATGCATGTACTATCTTTTTCTTTGTGCATTAGTTTCTTGTCAATGCCTGAGTTTTAAATTTTAATACTTCCTCTTTGAATTACAGAACCTTTTGAGATGCATTGTACTTGAAAGGTACAGTAGAAAACAAAATTACATTGCGTTATCATGTTCTAATTTGTAATGTAAATATGTTCACACTTAAAATGAAAATTTAAATAGAAAACTTCTGTCTTTTTAATAACTAGATAAAAAAACAATGAATGAAAGAGGGAAGGTAGGAGGGGAAAAAAGCCAAGATAGAAAACTGCCTGCTTCTGTTGAACAGCAGCATACCAGCTTCTGTCTGCAAAGCTTTTTGCATCCTCTTATTTAGAGACCTTATTTCTTGGTCTCTGGGTCTATGCCTCATGGAAAATGCTAAGCTCATGATAGTAATGTATTCAATGATGTATAGAGAGTCTGTTCTCCCTCAAAGGGATAAAGGAAACAGATGTCTTTCTTTATGCAAGAATTCCTCAGGGAATTACATCACTTGAAGAAGGGGGCTGAGAGAAGGGGAGAGAAAGGCTATACTCCCGGAAGCAGAAACGCAGAGTGGAATTTTTATGTGATGGTCTCCTAGAGATTATGAGCACTGGTGGAGCAGGGGAGGCAAGCAGTCTGCCATTGAGAATGGCTTTTCCAAATACGACTTTCAAGGAGATAATTCTAGGTGTATTTTTAGTACATTTAGTCAAAAGCCAAGCGCTGTTTCTTGCTTGGAAAAATCATATGAAAGCATCACAACATTCTCCTTAAAAAGCAGTTTCAAGGGTTTTATCCTACCTCCAAATTGTTAGAAGAGAGTTGCAGATGAAACCAAATAAGATATTGTAAAAATATGTAAGAAAAGAATGGAGAAAGAAGGCTGGTTGGTATGCTTGGGAGACCTCCCAGTTCTTGAGGAGAAGAGGAGGATGGGTAGATGGGACACGGGAGGTGAGAGAAAGAGACTAGAAAGAGATGATGAAGGAGAAGCTGTGATATGAATATAAGGTAAGAAATACTTTTAAAGAAGAATAAAATATTAAAAATCGAAGAAATGGGTTAAAATACATGATTAATTGCATTTACATTGAACATGTCTTCAAGGTCATTAGCAAAAGCCTAATCCTCTGCCTTTTTGATCAATATTTTGAGTGCTTCCTCTAATAGACTAGTTTTATTTTCTATGCCCATAACATCAGCTTTGACCACTCATGCCTCACTGAGATGCTCACCTTTAATTATATTGCTTCCTGACAAATGGTAAGCATTTACTCCTAAGAGCCTTGGTCAGTCCTTGTCCCTCTCACTTCTTAGAGTCCAACAAAGCTTGCGTCCCAGGTTGCACCTTCTATGTCAGGGCCCTAGTGCTATCTAGCTGAGTTTCCTATTTCTCTGTACAACAGGTTTTTAACTCTCTATATTCCTGCTGTATGAACACCTAAATATAATCATCGCTGTGACTAGTAGCTCCCAAATTACATGGTGAAATTAGAAACATTAGAAGAACAGAAACATTTCCCATCACTATGAACTTCTAATAAGGGTTTATTGCCCAAAACCCTGAGTGAATAAATAGGCAGACAATGAGACTGTGAACTGACTATCCATAAACACTGAAAGGTGCCTATACACCCTGAACAGCGTCAGAGGTTGGAAGACAGTCAATATCGGTTTATAAGAAGAATTTAAGAAATATAACCTGAGTACCCCGAAGACTCAATCCTATCACTTTAACAGTCACCTAAACATACCTACATATGTAATAATCATATGTACCTTCTATTCTTGTTACCATTTACCACAAAACCTTATCCTCTTGAAATTAGGCTTCCTGGCACTTAAAGTTTTTATGGGATTGTAAATCTCACATTGCCACATGTCTCCTGAGTGTCCTTTCATGATCCAGTTTCTTCCCAGCAATAACTCTTGCTCCCATGAAGGTGCTCCACTCCTGTGATTCCCAGTGGAGCCTCCATCACGTCATCAACAAAATACTATCTCCAAGGATCCTAAATCCACCAATTACTGACAAGAACACCTGTCTCTGTGTCTATCAGTGCACATCTGGAATCCCAGACTGAGTTCTCATAGTAAACCTCCTTCGCATGCCTGACTTCACAGTTGCTCAAGCAAATACATAGGGAGCTTAGCTTCTCCACTGTGTTCTGTATGTTTGCAAAGCTCTGTGCACCAACCTCTTCTCTAATCATGCAAAAGAAATGACCAGGTCTGCATATAAATTGATAACTGATTGACTCTGATAGCAGTTCCTCAAATAGACCCAGGGTGATTTCAATTCTCCCTAGGATCATTAAGCATTTGTTCTGTCTACAAAACTGTTACACTGATGTAATAATTTCAGGATCTTACCTTCTTACCCTTAAAAATGTTACCCCAAGGCCTATTTCATATATTTTTATCTGACCACAGAAAATGAGCAAGAGTAGTATTTAGGACAAACTTTTAATATTCACCTACTGGCAAATCAGAAGACACACTTACATGGCAATGAGAGAATAGAGTAGAATATATATATATATACATATATATATAAAGAGAGAGAGAGAGAGAGAGAGAGAGAGAGAGAGAGAGAGAGAATCATATAAGTTGCCACATTTCTAGAAAAATTGCTATCTTGTCATCGGCAACAAGTAGTTATCTAATGGTGTGTGCCATCAGTTGAATCAGCCAGTGACAGATTTCTGCAGCAAATGCATTCCTACAACCCAACCCTTCAGTGACAAGGCTTCACTTTGGAACATCGGCCACTTAAGAGTAGGCTCACTCCAATAAATAAGTCTCTAAGAGCCAGTCTATCCAACACACAGCTGCATAAGTAACCATGCTTCTATATATGTGGAATAAGCCCATCTTTCAAGCACCAGTTCCCACACTCAATATTTTCCAAATGACTATTTATGAATTAACTGCTTGTTCTGCGCAAAAAGCAGTAATCAACCAATGTAACACTCCCTCACTCAGGTAAGTAAAAGTCCCACCCATGGATATTTCAAGACACTAAATGGCAATCCTTCGTTATCACCAAATTTGAACAGGTGCTGTCAGTTAGAAACACTGTCCCAAGAAATTTTAAGCCAGTCAAGATTCCTTTGTGGGGAATTCTGTTTATCTCTGTACCCCATTTTTTGTAATAACACAATTGAAATATCTGTGTTTTTAATGATTCTGTGTGGGAGGTATGTGTGTTATTCTGTTGTACCTTTGTGTTTTTGATCATATAGATAAAATAAGCTCAGTGACAAGTATAAACATTGAATCCTCTTACTAGGTATTCCTAAAGTAATTACAGAATCTTTTTTTAATGTTTTATTTAATTTTAACTTATGTGTGTTGGTGTGAGGGTGTCAGATCTTGGAGTTACAGGCAGTTGTGAGCTGCCATGTGGGTGCTGGGAATTGAACCCGGGTCCTTTGGAAGAGCAGGCAGTGTTCTTAACCACTGAGCCATCTCTCATCTTTATGGTCAAATCATTATAAATTTTTTAAAGTCGGGTATGGTGGAACACATCCATAACCAAGTGCTATGGAAACTGAGGCAGACGATCTGGAATACCAGTTCAGTCTGAGATATATAGTGAAACACATCTCCAAGATGTATAGGGAAACACATCTCCCCAAATCACTACTGTTTTAAAAAGAAATTTGCAGATAAGAACTGAAAGGACAGTTGTTGTTTTTTTGGTTTTTTTTTTTTTTACTTTGTCTGTTTAGTACAATAATGGGGTTAGACACTGCCCATAACCCTGCCAGCCATGGAGTTCTGTCACAGCTAATGGTACAGGCATAGATTCTATCGTGGGAGTGGGATTTAAGTTCAGCCAGAAATTGGTTGGTTATTCCCATACCATCAATGCCACTATTGTACCATGGGCATATTTGGCCAGGCCAGTTGTTGTTATAGCTCAACGGGGTTCAGAACTAACTATGACTGTTGATGCGGTTTCTCTCTCTCAGTAGCATACATAGAACCTTCTAGGCCTATAAAAGTAGAGACAAGGTTTTGGAACCAGTTTGATTTTCCCATGTCTTGTGACTCAGGTATGTGTTATCTTTAGCAATAGGATCATATCACCAAGTTCTGAAGGGTAGCAAAGGGGAACAGCAATAGCCTATAATGTTTGTGGAAGTGTCTATGGGACCCCAGTGATTGCAACTCAAAAATGATAAACATTTTCTGACACTAGGCTTTTAACTTGATAAGCTCTGGTGTCGTTGAGGACGCATGCCCCCGCATTATAGGGTAGCTTCATATAAGTCCCTTTTATGAATGTATATGTATATATTTTAGGGAGCTTCTATAGTAGGTTTCCTATGGTAGTTTCTTTCTTTCTTTTTTTTTTTAAGATATATTTATTTACTATTATGTACACAGTGCTCTGCCTGCACATACACCTGCAGGCCTGGAGAGGGCATCAGATCACATTACAGATGGTTGTGAGCCACCATGTGGTTGGAGGGAATTGAACTCAGGACCTCTGGAAAAGCAGTCAGTGCCCTTAACCTCTGAGCCATCTCTCCAGCCCCTCCTATGGCATTTTCAAAGGTCTTTAGTGTTATCTTTTTCTGGGCTCCTGAGAGAGAGAAAAACTATAAAGATGAGAAATAAAGTAGTGGGGGAATTGTAGGAAGACATACATACGAAGGACTAGAAAGTGAATTTGATTAAAACATTATATATATATGTGAATATTAAATAAAATATTTTTAATTTATCACTTTAAGTAAAAATTATTTTTCTGTATATTAATTTAATTATCTTAACTGAGTTTATATAGAATGGAGATCCTGTACAACAGATAAGACAAATGTTTACATAATCTCCCATCCCATCCCTCCTCATATTTTACCAGGCTTACAAGTCCTTGTAGAACTTAACTTTATAATTTATGATAGCATTGATCTAATCACTAGACATAAAAAAAATGAAACAAACATTGTAAAATTGAAAATATATAGAAAAAGTAATTCATTAGGCTCAAGTGGCATTTGTAATAACCAAAGCGTCCTGGTTTTGGCATCCTTTAAAAGCAGGTACTTTTATTCCTGTATCTCCCTTCATCCTCAAAACCACAAGGCAAAAAACTTACAAGGATTTTTTTTTTCTGGTTGTTTTCTGCTCCATTTAAATATAAGCCCTGGAGACCTTATAAGGGCATCATGAACAAGTAGATGTTCTTAAGAAATATTTTTAAACTTTCCCAAGAAGATGTGAAACTATCTGTAATACAGGAAGTAAACATTTTGCCTCCATAGGTGGCTGAATGAAGTTGGGCTTTTAGATGGCCTTGGGTTAAAATAAAATAGAGGGGAAAGAATATGCTATAGATTTTAATTACTCCTTTGCCAACCACATCATGAACAGGAACTATAAAAGTTTATCATCTGATAAATGTTCCCTTTACTGAAGTGTGAACCCAGCTCTAACAGTCATTGTGTTCTAAACTATTGACTCCAAACTGCTAGGAAGGGAAGAAACTGGAGGCGGAGGTGCCAGGCTCTGCCAATGCTGCACCTTCTAAATCTGAGCAGCTTCCCTTTGGGGACCAGCCACCCTCAAGTGGCTGCCAGTGCCCATAAAACACAGCGGAAAAACATCTGCAATGCCCCATTCAATGCCTTGTGAAGCAATGCTGAAGTCCTCTCTTCAAGAACAAGGTCTAAGAATCTGAAAGCTGGCATGAGACTTGGGGCTTAAGCGAATCTGAATTTTAGTTTATACTACATCAGTTAGAATAGACTGCTTTGTTCTCCTCTTCCATATATGTGCGTGTATGTGAGTGGATTGTGTGAGTGCATGTGTGTGTGTGTACACGTGTGCGTGCATGTGATATATAGGAATATATATGAACATAGATCCATCCACATTCATTCCAAGTAAGAATACATACTTAGAAAAGCATATGTCAGCATTTGGAACTCGTTCACTCACCCACAAATCTTTGGAAGCCCTTGTGATTCTTTTAGTTTTCAGAGAGGGAGAGAAAAGGAAAGGAGGTATGAAAGATGGTCCCTGAAGGAGATGGACACTGCAGACAGTATAGCAGGGTCTGAAATAAAGCTCCAGCCTCATCCTCCATTGCAGACAAAGCAAGATGTCTTTTAATTTCTCTTGAGACAAGTAGGAAGCAGGGAGGTATTCCAGCTCAGGGAGATAGGGGAAGGTCTCTCCATATTACTGAGTTAGGTTGATAGAACCCATTTGGCCTGTGCTTGGGACTGGAAAGGCAGGTGCCTGGGAAATATGTAACATGCGTGATGCATGAGGGTGGTTAATAGGTGATCTGTGAGACAGGACTGCACTCAAGCTGCCTCTAACTGCAGAGGGCAGGGAGGGTGGTGTGCTTTTGCCCCGGTCTGTTTAGGGCCTACTTGCCTGGAAGGCCCACTGCCCTTTCTGTGTGACATGACACATACAAGACAGACCAAGGTAGACTATGAGAACCATGCATGCTGGCTGTGTATGAAAACAAACAAACAAACAAACAAACAAAGCAGTACACACAAAGATTTCATTCTATATTGCTACTTGACATTCAACCAATCAGATACAGGTAAATGGATGCTAAATAAACATTAATAATAACAGTACCACAATTGCCGTATTTATCAAGTGCAATCAAGCTAAATAAGATATATATGTATGTTCTAAATAATCTTCATTTTTATAGAAAACTATGTAATTTTTCAGCATCATCAAGTCCTTCATTTGCAAAGATTAATATATACCCAATACAACTACATCCTGTGACGTGTCTGCTAACACCCTGGACACTCAAGCAGTCAGGCAGATAAATCCCCTTTCCTTTCACAATGACATATTTTGAGCCCAGAATCAGAGTTTTCCTACAGCTGTTCTTAGTAACTTATTATTACATTGTACTGCCAGTGGAGGCAGAGCTGGTGACCACCAGCACTATGGTAGTCCCTAAAAGATGTGGCTGCATTAGAATCTCCATACTGTACTGTATTGATTGCAGGACCTTCTATTATTGGTTATCATTATTACTATTACTATTATCATAATAACTATTATTATCAGTTGACAACAGCTCAATGGTTGACTGCAGAATCAACTGACAGATATGGAACACCACTATGTCACACTCTCTCCCATTGTCTTTGGTGTTATAGCTCTTGTATCTGACATCACAGAAGCCAAGGGTGCCAACTTACTGCTCAGGGGCATACAGTCCAGCACTGATGAGCATTAGAATAAATACACTTAAGAAACACTTACTATACCCTTTTAAGAAAAAAATGTCAGGCCAGTCAGAACCATCTGCAAAGCTGAGACAACCATATGAGACAGAAAATGAGAACAAGGATGGCATAGTTAAGGATTGGCCCATATCCTTTCTAAGTGTATTAGCATATGACTCAGGGCTTTGGGAAGCTGCAGAGACGGTTCATCCTGAACTCTCTAAATTATTCACCTTTATCGCTTGGCCTCGGTTTGTGGTTCTCAAAGTTTAAGGAAATGACTTTTAACGTATACCCTTAAGACCAGGAGTTCCAAGAAGATATCTCAAGGACCAAATGGGAAAGATTACAAAGCACAGGTATTAAAGGAATAAGTATTTGCACATTTTACTGATGCTCAAAGCAACATCACTCAGTGTGGAATGAATGGATGCAAAAGAAAAAAAATTGGTTCGAATGTTTTAAAATTTTTTGAAGGACATTCATTTACTAAAAGTGTCACCAGAAAGGATTGTGAGATGAGTGTGTAAAACCCTTGATACATATTGTTACCAGGCATCCTCTTTAAAACAGTGAGTCATCCAGCAATACCCAGGATCTTATTTATAATTCTCACAACAGCTGTGGGTTTGAAGTTATATAAACTTATCTGTTAGAGAAAGAGACAGACATACAGAGCTGAGACAGGGGCGTGAGGAAACCAGTCCCCTTGGGAGATTATGAAGTGTGGAGAACATGTCCTATTTTGGATAGCAAGCCTTACAACAAAAATGTTAAGGGTGGGGGTTGGAAAGGTGGGAGGGTGGTTTAAATATTTAACAGCTCTCAGTGAGATTTTGCTTTAACACATAAACATAAATTGTGAAGCCTTGTGGAGACGTACTGCTAAAAATGTTTCCTATGCCTGTGCTGTGGGTAAAAGGAGTTCTGTTAGACAGCTTTGTGGAGAGATGTAGTGTGAGGGAGAGATACATTGTTGAGAGCCACAGGAAAAAGAGGAGAACTAGGAAAACTTACGTGATGCCCCAGGAAGGAATCTAAGAGGACAGAGAGATATGCAAATATATGATTTGCATGCATAATTACACAAGATAATGGCAGGCTTATAATACAGGTACAGGCCTTTCTGAGGAAAAACATCAAAGTCTTGGATATCCTGGAACATTAAACTTTAGAACAGCTAAGACATTAGGACATAGAAACTTACACAGAATTCTGGAGCATCAACAGGTTTTCAGTTCATATACCAAAAGACAGGAGTTCACTGTTCCTGTACCTAGATGGTTTTGAGCTTTTCCTGCCTTTGCTACCTTTGTTCTCCCTTTTCATGCTGTCAGTAGCAATATCAATTTTATTTTGGAAAATTGTCTTATTTCTTATAATTATTGCATAATTTTCCTCCCTTCCTTTTCTTCCTTCCAAACCTTCCCATCCACGTCTTCTTTCTCTCTTTTAAATTCATGGCTTCTTTTTCTTTAATTGTTGTTATGTGAGTGTGTAAGTACGTGTGTGTGTGTGTTTGTGTGTGTGTGTGTGTGTGTGTGTGTGTGTGTGTGTGTGTGTACCTAAATATACAAATACAATCTGCTTGGTCTGTATAATATTACATATATATGTTATATATTATATAACACACAGACATATATGTTATACATTGTTATATGTTATATATTACACACACATTTTATATATACATGGATATATATAATTACTAATATATATGTTAGTAATTAAAGAAAATGAAGCCATTAATTTGAAGGGTTCAGTCATGGAAGGGATTGAAAGAAGAAGAAAGAGAGGTGGTAAGTTATATAAAAAAATATTTTAAGGGAAGAAATAGTGTTGAGTTGAAGAATATGGTCCATAAAATCAATGCCATTTGCAGAATCAGAGGGGAAAAATGACAGAAAAAAGGAGACTAACACTATGTCATTTGAGTTCTAAGAAACAGCAAAATTCCTGCTGATACTTTATCCTTCTCACGTGCAGGTACCTCTATTAGCAGTGAGTGTCTCGTTAATTTAGCAGTGCCTCAGTCAAATTCACATCGTCTGTGTTAAATAAGAAAACAAGGAAAACCATTTCACATCTGAATGCTAGGTCTGCAATAAAGCAAGCTGTTACTAGCAATGAACAAAATGATTTGTGCAATATCGAAATTGAAATTATGTTATGCAGAAAAGGTAAACATTTTTAAAATGAGCCAATATCCAAAGAGATAAATTACTGTCTTTTAAACTAAAAATCAAGTTTATTCCTACTTATGGAAGTAAATTCCAATTGTTTCTTAATATTCAATATTTCCTTTTTTTTTTTTTCATCAGTGAAAATGCTGTATTTGGATGAACATGAAGCTGATAACCTGACATTACAGCTTGTGTGGTCTTGTGCCGACACGATCACTCAATGACTTATAAATAAAACTGCCCTGTCCAGATAGCAGCCATTGTCCTTATCAGAAAATGGATGTCCTTCTCCCGGATTTTCATCTTTGCTGTCTGCAAATGTAACAGCCACAGTCTGACATCACATGCATGACCATAGGCCCCAACACCATTCCTGGATTTGAAGATTAACTCACAGTGGCTAACTGGACTCACGGAGCCCAGAAAAGCAATCATACTCAGGGTTAGGGTTAAGGTTAGGGTTAGAGTCAGGCTTAGGGTTAGGGTTAGATTATTACAGGAGAAAGGAAACAGACCTAATTAGCATACGACAGACAGAGTAGAATCCAGGAGCTGGGGCAACTTGATCATAGGGCCTCTCCGCCGTGACCCAATCACTTTCCTAAGATCCCACCTCCTAATATCAGTCTTGAATTGCAAAACCAAGCCAGACAAGCATGAAGAAGGACTCGCAAACAGGCAGAAGGGAAATCTAGAGGAAAACTTTAAGAAACTAGACAAAGAGCCTCATATTTCCACAGCCCTAAAAGAAGAAAATGAAGAAAAAACTCAAATTCTTCCCTAGTAAGGAATAACAAAAGGTAGTAGTGACCATCAGACAGCACCTGGCCAAAGCTGCCCGAGTCAACACGGCACAGGAAAAGCCATTCTTACTTTCATCATGGACTCTAGCAGTTTATTATATATTATTAGCAACCCAGATTATCTTTGTGCCTCATTCATCTTAGATTCAGTAAGTATGCCTACAGGCTCTCCCATTTAATGCATTACTATATAAAACATCCTTTAATTTTTAAAGGGCTATTTATTCTTTATCATATTGACAATAAACAGATTTGTTCTGGGTACCTGTGAGTACTATCTATATAATTAATGTCAATTTTCAATGTCATTATGAATAGGGTTATATTTATTCCTTGTTCATATAGTTTGGTATTAGTGTATAGGAATAATATTGATTTTTATACATCTTTGGGCCATAAACTCACCTATATGTTTTAGTAAGACTGTGGTGGCAGTTTTTAAAGAGATGTCTACAACTAAAACCATACCATCTCTAAGCAGAGGCCATTTTGTTCCCTTTCCAGTTTGAATATTTTTACATTTTTCTTTTACTTATTCATTTTGCTCTGGCTAGATTTTCAAGCAACACATTGAAAGAAGAACTAAAAAGGTTAGTATTTATCCTTCTTAATGTAAAATACCTGTAGTAGCAACGTTTACAAAGAAAGGGATTTTACTAAGTTTGCAATATTTTCTTTTCAAACACGTGACATCTTCACTGGTTCAGTTCTGCCAAGAAATCTTCTGACTGCATCACATCATGGTGGGAGTACTTGAGGAAATAACTGGTCATTGAGGAATCAGCAACTTCTTGTTGTATTGCTCCCAGTTATGAGAACTCAACCAGTTCTGGAGAGATGGCTCAGTGGTTAAGAGCACTGACTGCTCTTCCAAAGGACCTGGGTTCAACTCCCAGCACCCACATGCAGCTCACAACTGTCTGTAACTCCAAGACCTGACACCCTCACACATACATACATGCGGGCAAAACACCAATGCACATACAATAAAAATAAATAAATTTTTTAAAAGAAAGAGAACTCAACAGAGACCAGCATTCTCTTTTGACAGCAAAGCCTCACGGACTTCCTATGAAGCCCTACTTCTTAAAATTACCACAGCACCATGCGTTGCCAGCACTCTGGTGACTGGGTATTAAATACATCAACTACCAGAAAACAAAACTACATCAAAACTCCGGGAGATGAAAAGATATTACAGCCATTAAGAGCTGTACTGCTTTGGCAGATAACCTAGCATCAGTTCCCACTACCCACATGGTGCAGGCCTGAAGTGCCTGTAACTCCAGGCCTAGGTGCTCTGACAGTCCATTCTAGCCTCCATGGGTAACTGCACTCATCTGCTGATACCCACACCCAGACATAAAGGTGTATACATAATTCAAAATAAAAATACAACTACATCAAACTCCAGCACAGCAATGCATTCCTTCTCATCTGAAAGGCAAACCATTCAGCTTTCACCACTGAAAATGATGTGAAACAGGCTTATCATGATGTATCTTTATTTTGTAGATGTGTGTCCCTTCTGTATCTAATTTGTTGACAGTTTTATCTAGCGGAATGGCGTTTTGTCAAATACTTCTTCTACACCTATTGAAATTATCATATGATATCTTATTTTTCATCCCATTATTATGATATACTACATTTACTGATACACAGCTCAAATCTTTATATTCTAAGACTTGTCTCATCTAGTCATGAAGGATGATCCTTTTAATGCCTTTGGAACTTCATTTGCTAATATTTTGTTGAGAATGTTTTATATCTGTTTCTGAAAGAACAAAATGAACAAGGGTACTGCCTATTGAGTAGGAAACCACTACAGGCTATACATATGTCCATATGAGAAAGCAACATAGAAGAAGCTTACATCTCACTAGCAAAGAGAGCAGAGACTAATCAAAAATGGGGAAATTACCTGAATAAGTGTTTTTCAAGGATGAAATTTGATAGGCTTATGGAAAAGTGTTTCCCACTAATCATCAGGGACTAATAAGGTTTCCTCTTTTATTCATTCTATGTCATACACAGCATCAAAAAAAAAAAAAAAACAGATGCACACACACACACACACACACCCACCACCACCACCACCACCACCACCACCGCTGTCATAAGTGTATACATACACTAGAAGAAAGGATTTGAATCTCAAGGTACAAGGAGACTTGAAAGAAGACAAATCCCAAGCCTCATTCTAAGTATGTAGAGCCTGTCTGAGACTGGTAAAAGCTGGATAAGGACAGGTACATTCTCCATCCAACCCAAAAACTCAATAGGTAACTGAAGTCTAGAGTTAGAAGAAAGAAAATGGAGAGAGATTGTCCATTGCGCAAATGGAGCATCAACCAAAAACCTGGAAAAATCCATGCAGCACTTCACATCAACACTAAGAAGAGGTAACCTATAGTCTGTGTCTAGGGGAATATAAAGGTTTTACATCGCTGAATTTAGAAGAGCAAAAAACAAAAACAAACCTTAGAAGAACTACTGATGAGAATTTTTCAATCCTCAAAGCTAATAACTAAAGAGAACAGCACCTCAACAGTTTAAATAAAAGTGCTATTTATAAATGTAAAAACCATAAAAAATTGACATATAATATTTAATTGGATAAGATCCACAGACATTCAAAATGTTAGGCCTATTAAGTTAAACTTTAAAATAACAATACTTATTACACACAAGTTTCTGACAGTAAAGACACTTAAGATCCACTGGGAAATTGAACAAAAGGTGGAAGTGATGAGTCAAACAGAAACACAAGAAATAAACACATGAAGATGAAGAATCCTCTGAGTATATCTATCAGACTAGAAAAGCTGAGAAAATAATAACGCTGAAGGTAGGTCACTAGAATTTATCAAACATAAAGAAAAATGAAGTGAAAAACAAAACACAGAATTCCAGAGTTGCAAGACAAAAACAAATGGACTAATAAGTTCTGAAAGGGGAAAACAGAGCAGAAGAAATATTTAAAGAAATAGCAGCTGAAATTTTTCAAAAATCACTTAAGTGATGGCTAGCCACAGTTCTAAGAAGCTTAAAGGAATCTGAGTGTCATAATGACTTGTAAATGGACACATCACCACTAATGTGTTGAAAGACAGAGACAAAAGGAAATCAAGGAAGATGACCAAATGACAAGGACATGTTGCCTACAATTAAACCAAAATGTCTGACAGGTTTCTTGGCATGAATTTATAATGCAAAACTAATCACAATGGAGCATTACAACAAAAGCTGTCAAAGCAGAACCCATTGCTCCACAAAAATACGTTGCAAGATTAAAAGCAAAACAAAGAGTTGTGCAGACACCAGAGAGTAAGTCACATTCTCACAAGACCTTCACTGTAACAAGCTCTTAAAGAGGCAGGGATGGTAGCACAGCTGTGTGGTCTCAGCACTTAGAAGTTGGAACTGAGAGGATCAAGAGTTCAAGACCAGCTTCAGATAGATACGTAGTGAGGTTAAGGCCAGCATAGAGAACATAAGACCTTAAGGCCAGCATAGAGAACATAAGACCTTGTCTAAGGAAAATATATTAAAATTCAATAGGCTAGAGCCATTTTAGAAATTTGTATATACTTGAGAAATTAAAGATGAAAAGAAATGAGAAAATTTTAAGTGATTTTATGGCTTGGGGTGAGGTGTGTGTGTGTGTGTGTGTGTGTGTGTGTGTGTGTGTGTGTGTGTTTTAATATTCAAACCTCTTCAAAATTAGTAGTCAAAAATTAAGTGGAGAGATTATGCCATAGATGTTTTAGTCAAGGTTGGGCACCCCACAGTCAGTTGTTCTCTGCATTTTGAGCAGTAGATTTCTGTAATGGTCTCCATCTACTGCTAAAAAGAAGTATCTTTGATGAGGGATGAAAGCTACACTTATCTGTGTATACACAGGTTAAGTTTTGGAATACAGTTAGAAGTTATACTGATTTAGGAAAGCAGCAGTTGTATGTTTTCATCTAGGTTCCATGGATAGAGGGCTAGGCTTACAGCATCTGACATGAACTACTTCATATTGAGTGGGTCTTAAATATAATTAGACAGTTCTTGGTTGCTCTCAAATATCAGTGTCACTATTGCACCTTTAGAGGTACCTAGCCATGCTGATCAGTATTATAGTCTGTAGGCTTCACTGTTTGGTAAGACTTTTGATCACTTTTCTCCCTTGGTAAAGTACATAACTCCTCCCACTATCTATGAAACTTAGCCATCAAGGAAGAGGTTTAGAGACATGTTCTAACTCTATTTCACTAAGCCCTGTGCTGAGAAGCATGTTGTATCTTTAGAAGTACGATCTTACTTCAAATTCTTGGAGGAAGCCAGTGGAAATAGCAATAACCTTTGTTGTTTGGGAGTATCACCAACCCTCCTGAACAACTCGAAGAGAGATTTCCCATGCCTGGCACAGGGGCTTTTGTAGATAATCTATGGACCTTTAGGGGAGCATTATCTCACTATATATATATATATATATGTGTGTGTGTGTGTGTGTGTGTGTGTGTGTGTGTGTGTGTGTGTGTAATGTAGGTATGTAGGTATGTATGTATCACATAAAATGTTTCCCTATGGAATTTTTAACATCCTTGGAGTTTTAACCTTCCTATGTCCCTCACCTTCTGCACTGGTCTCCCTCCCTGTTCCCAGGTAAATATCCCCGCAATTATTTTAGAATTACCTCTTCATATACAATGGACCCCACTATGTCTCTCTCTAGAGCTCCCTCCTTGTCTTCCTCCCACCTATGGTCCCTTTTTACTTTTCTGGCCTATGCACTGGCTCCAGGTTACATACTCACATCTAAAGATCCAAGGTGAGCATCCACAAACGGAAGAGAGTACATGACATTTGCCCTTCTGGGCTTGGGTTACCTCACAGGGTATAATGTTTTCTAGCTTCATCCATTTGTCTACAAGTTTCATTTTTCTTAGAATTGAATAGAACTCAATTGTATGTACTGTATTTTCATATCCATTCATCAGTTAAAAGACATTTAGGTTGTACCCACTCAATAGCTACTGGAACTAGATGGCTGAGCAAGTATCTATGGAGTAGGATGTGCCTTCGGTAGATGCTGAGAGGCGGTGTAGCAGGATAATATGATTAATCCTATTTTTAGCCCCCTCCCTGCCTTTTTGAGAATTTTCCACACTGATTTCCATAATGGCTGCACCAGTTTGAAATCCCAACAGCAGTGAATGTGGATGTACTGTGAGATTTATACATATTATGTAAATAAATCTAACGACAGCATTATAACAAATGGAGAATGTAAAAAGGAAAGAAAAAAGTTGTACAAATGAATCGATGACAAACTATGATAAATGCTGTGAAGGATACACTAGGCTTTCAGGGACTGGACCATCTATCATTTGACAACATGTGGTAAGAATGCAGGACTGCTCCAAGAGTATGGAGCAGCTGTGAAGACATGCTAAAGAGAAGAACCTTAAAATGAGAAGAAACTGCTCATCTTAAGGTTATGAGGGCAATACGGATTTAAGAAAAGCAATCAGGAGGCTACTGCACAGCACAGGGTCAAAACTGTAGAGCTGGAAGCTGGAGTAGATACAAGGGAGGGTGAGGTAGGCTTACTGGAAACACATTTAAAATGCTAAAAAAAAAAAAGAAAGTGGATAAAAAGTAACAAGGGAATCCTGGTGTTTCTTTTCTCCTCTAGGTGCCATGCAGGGCTTCTCAGGTGACATCTAAATTTCCTTTCCCAAACAAAACAAATAATATTTAGAAAAAATATGTTATGTAAAGTTTTCTGAATTCAAAGATGGTCATGATTTAAGATATATGATATATTATAATAATTTCTTCTAATTCAGGTATCAGATTAATAGCCAGTAGATACTGTAGACATTTAAGTTCTTTCCGCTTCTCTTAATTCTTGGCTTTGTGTGTTCCTGCAGACTACCATTTATGACAACAGTGAGCTGCAGGATTTTAAATATAGATGGTCATTAGTACACAGCCATGACATTTCCTCACAGTTTGCTACTGTTGATTTTTAATAACACATTAAACACCCCATTGTATTCATCTGCACAAACACAACACTTGCAGCTTCTAAAAACTATGACTTCCTGTATGGTCATTGCTGTAGCCCTTGCAATCTAAAATCCCTTAAAGTTACACAAAGCAGAATGGGATTATTAATCAGGCTTTATTTAAAATTTACTTCTTAGCGTCTTAAAAAAACTACTAGTAATATTTTAAATAGTACCCTTAGCATCACAGTTTTAATGCAGTTCCTCTTTTGATTTCTGCTGGATGTTCTAGACATTAATTTGGTGATGTTCTTCTATTTTTCTGGTGCTTTTCTTCATCTGCTGCTTCCATTCATTTAAAATAGAAAAAGCAAAGACATGATCAATCAAAATCTAGACTATAAAAAAAAAAAAAACACATACACACACAGAGACTATCTTTTTAATGTCTCGTGCTTTCTGTAAGGTTTTCCTGAGCATTTATAGAGTGTCAGAGTTTAGTAGTAGGTCTACGGGTTAGTCTTAATTTATGACATTATCCGAAGTACATAATTTGGATTTGGCATTCTTTTAATAAGATGCTGTTGTGTTGGACTATCCCCCTAGCTAAATATCTGCTATCTTCATAAGGCCAGCTTTGTCTGCTTTCATAAGATCACCAAGCTGGGTTTGTTCACTGTTGATGTTCCCTTGTAGAGGAAAGGATGAGGAGGTTCACCGAACCTTCACTGAACATCCAACCACTCTTCAAAGCCAGTTGTGTGCAATTTTGCATGTGGTCTTGCTTCCTAATTTTGGGGAGGGTTGGGTAAACAATTCCAGTGAGGCAGTTTTAGAGTCACCAATGCTCCTTTCTATAACTCATCACGGATACTCTGTTAGAAAATGTAAGAACCCCATTGCTTACCCAGGGTGAACTTTGGTTTGTTTTGGAGGCCTAATGAAAATGAGGTAGACACTGCTTATCCCCTCCCCTACGCCCCTACCTCATCCAGGAAGAACAGTCTCACAACAGATGGTCTATTTATTGATCTACTATGGTTCATGATATTAAAAATAAAATAAAAGGGAAACACTAAGTAAAAAGAAGAAATGTTAAGTTGGTGTGAAAATAAGTACATTTTTAATAAAGAAGAATTTGTGTCTTTAGACTGAGATTCTTTTTCAGAATACAAATAAAAGGCTGGCAAGCCTGAGTAACTTAAAAAGGAAAGCTATATAAGTAAGCTATGTAAGATACGTAAAAGGTGTTCAATAACCATACTTGGAAGCCTAGGCTGATGTGATCAGAGGGATTAAAAGGGAAAATATTTTCCCTTTGTCCTCCAAAGTCAAATAGGTCTCAAGAAAATGGGAGAAACTTCTCAAAATATTCTAAGGCCAGATGAGTCACCTGTTCTTTTGTTCAAGGAAGTCATGAATATCCCACTGGGTAGACTATGAACAGTGTCTTGTCTACAAAGGAAAAGACCAACACAGAGGTCCTTTTGTCTAAATGAGTCCAAATGAGATGTTGAATAGACAACTATTTTTCCCTAATGATTTTCTTCTGATGAGTGTGATGGTTGACCCTATAGGCTCACATATTGGAAAGGCTAGTTCCCCATTGGTGGACTGTTTAGAAAGGATTAGGAGGTGTGGCCTGATTGGAGGAGGTATGTCACCGACAGTGGTGAGCTTTGAGGTTTCAAAAGCCCATACGAAGTCTTGTCTCACTTCAGTGCTATGCCTGCCTGCCTGCTTGCCTGTTGCCTCCAACTATAAATAAGCTGTGTTGGCCATGATGTCTCTGCACAGTAGTAGAATAGCAGCTAAGATAGTGAGAAGAAAATCTTTCCAGGAATCATGACCTTGGCTACGTTTCAACATGACAGCACTTACCTATAACCAAGACCTACAAGCCCAATACTGTTTCAAACACAGGATTAAATGATGGCTAAAGTTCCTCCCTCTTTCCCTCTCTAAGCAAACATCTTGATAGGCTCTCATACTGTGATTCTAACTAACCAACAGCTATGAATGTGCTCCTCAATTCCAACCCTGGAGGCTAAAGGAAAAACAGGAGGAACTCAATAGATGGATGTATTTATAATCCCGTTGAAAGACAAAAGGTTTTAATGGACTTTGATGTGGATGTTTTCAAAGTGCCCTGTTCTGTAATTCTAATAATTCTTACCTTTTCTTCTCCATCATACCTCTTTCTTCCTTTCCTTCTGTAATTTGGCAATTTATACAAATTAAGTCACTGGTACAGTTTTGGGGTCTTTTAGATAGGCCCACAGGATGGGGTCCCACAGCTGCCACAGTTACAGTTACCTCTGAGGGCACAACATAGAGAAGTGGAAGATAAAAACTGAACAGGAGCTCAGGTCACTGATCCAAATCATAACAGTTCCCAAAATAGCCTTACTTCTCTGGGAGGCAGTGTCAGAGGGAACTCTGCTTCTTTACTTCCTCCTCCCCTTTTTTTTTTTTTTTTTTTTCTATTTCCAAAATGAAATATACTTTTTAAAATCTTAGATTTTTCAAATAAAATCTTTTCTTTTTTATTTATACTATTACACATATATACAACAAACTCCCTACAGCAGGAAGAACCATGAAACAATGAGGAATTATATAAATGCTACATTAATAGTGTTTTGGCTATTTGTATTTGGCAGCCTTGAAGAGAACATCTTTCCTATCTTGGTGAGTCTAAGATTCTGAATGTAAATCAATATCTATCATATGTCACCTCTATCAGCTTAAAACATCTTAACACCTAAACAACTAAGCTGAACTGTAAAACTAAACTATCTGGTCATCAACCCCGTCAGAAACTTGAGAAGGATTAAAATTAATTACCTAAATAAACACGAAGTGCATTGCAGATGAGCAGCTTCCAAAATGAAAAAAAAAATGACAGGGACAGTTTTCTGACTGAACAGTAACCAAAATTCTCTATAATGTTGGAGCATTATCCTCAGACTTCTGGCCCAACATATCTGACAAACATATTTGTGAGGCAGGAACTATTGAGGACTTGCTTACTCTGCCTTGGCAGAGTTTGGCCATCAACTCTGCCTGCATTCAAGCTTGCCCTTTATTAGGAAGAATTCTGTCTGTGGAAGAAACAAGGACATTTTGCCCAGTGACTTGTTTGCCACATAGAGCCATCTCCATAAGGAGGTTCTTTGATGCTCATCATCCTTTTTGAGGTAGGCTGGGTGTTGGCAAGCCTTCTAACTGAGCAGCCCTGCTTAAAGGCTCTATATGAGGTTAGGGACTGCAACCTCAGCCCCAGCATTGATCCCTCCTATGAACAGCTTTGGAAGTGGATCTCTACATTTTCATGGTACAAGTGGGCTATATCCACCTTCAGATCACCTCCTAAAGGATTTTAAGGTTTCCTCCTCCTCCGAAGAGGCAATATTTTGGTAATGAACAAAATCTACCTGTAGGTGGAGACATGCCATTTAAGAGAGTCCAGCAGGACAGATCCTTGATCTAGCCAAGGGTCACCTCTCATGGTAGGATCACCTGCAGGAAGGCCTGTTCATCTTAAAACATGCTAAGGAGGTATGCAGGATAATTAGCTCTTTAACAAGATAATGCACTTTTCCTTCACAGAATTCTAGCCACCAGTACAGTATTTCACAGAGCGTACCCATGATGCTTTGTAAGTTGGCTCAGATGTTTCATTAAAGAATAATTTTTCCCCCATAAAACACCCTACACTCTACCCCAAAGTTTGGCTGTGACTCTCAGAATCTGCTTCAATCCCCTGCTGGAGTTTTTCAGAGGACCTCTATGGTAGACTCCCTTCCTGTTCCTTATCTTCAACTGCTTCTGGTGTCTGTTCTATTTGCCCCTCTGAATAAAAAGTAAGCATCCTTCCTTCACTCCTCCTTGTTATTTAGCTAATATCTGCTTATAAGTGAGTAAATACCATGCCTGTCTTTCTGAGTCTGGATTACCTCACTTAGGATGATCTTTTCTAGTTCCATTCATTTGCCTGCAAATTTCAAGATTTCTTTTTTTTTTTTTTTTTTTTTTTAATAGCTGAATAGTCTTCTATTGTGTAAATGTACCACAGTCTCTTTATCCAATCTTCTGTTGAGGGACATCTATTTCCAGATTCTGGCTATTACAAATAAAGCTGCTATGAACATAGTTAGCAAATATTCTTGTTGTATGGTGGAGTCTCTTTCAGGTATATGCCCAGAAGTGCTATAGCTGAGTCTTGAGGTAGAACTATTCCCAAGTTTCTGAGAAAGTGCCATATTGATTTCCAAAGTAGTTATACAAGTTGTGCTCCCATCAGCAATGGAAGAGTGTTCCCCTTTCTCCACATCCTTGCCAGTGTGTGCTGTCACTTGAGTTTTTTATCTTAGCCATTCAGATAGGTATAAGATGGAATCACAGAGTTGTTTTGATTTTCATTTCCCTGATAACTAAGGACATTATGGAAGAGTTGGGGGATAGAGGGATCTGGAGGGGACAGGAACTTCACAGGAGATCAATGGAGCCAACAAACCTGTGCTTGGGTGGAGGAGGTGGGGGGAGGGGTCCTGCAGAAACTGATGCGCCACCGAAGGACCATGCACACTGAAGACCTGGACCCTCTGCTCAGATGCAGTCCATAGGCAGCACAGTCTCCTTGTGGGTCCCATAACATGGGGAGTAGGGGCTGCCTCCAACATGGACTCTGGTGCTCACTTGTTGATCTCTTTCCCTTGGTTGGGATGTTGCACTTCCCAGGCCACTGAGGAAGATGATGCAGGCAGTACAGATGAGAATTGATAGGTTGAGGTCAGATGATAGGGGAGGAGGGCTCCCCATTTCTGAGGACTAGGGTAGCAGAGTGAGGGCATGAGAGGAGTGTGAGACTGGGAGAAGACAAGGGAGCTACAATCAGAATGTAAAGTGAATAAATTAAAAATAAAAAAAATTAAATTATTTTCTTTCTATCTTTTTAAAGCATCCTTTCCCTAACACTTAGGCTTTATTCCTTCTCTAAACCTCCCTTCCCTGCTGTGTGGCTGCCAGCCAACAAGGAGCTGGCCTCTATGACCGCTTAACTCAAGAGTCTCTTTTCTTCTCTGTCTCCTCTGAGCAGCACCTAGGATTTACAACTTGCCTGTCTGCCCTGTGGTGTTAATTGTTAAACTTAATAATTTTTTTCTAGTAAAAGGAGGAAAACGAAAAGGAGGAGGGGAAGGGAGGAGGTGGGAAAGAACAATAAGGAAAAAGCCCAAAGGCAGAACAATTTCTCTGAAATTCAGATATACTATACTATACTATACTGTACTATACTGCTTTCTTTAAAACTCATTGGCTACCTTCCTAATTACAAAAGCACAGGTTAAATTAGAGACATAAATATAAGAACCAATAAATAATGGTGACAGTCTTTAAATGTAAATAAATTTCATCTTAAATAAGAATATTAATCGAAAGAGGTGATTCAATTGTAAAAAATTCTAATAGTCTAATTTAATCATGTTGATTTTGAAAAAGCACAACAATAATGAATCTAAGTGAAAATATGTAATGAGAAAATTATCCACTATATTTAATGTCCTGGTTATATACACATACATGTGCTAGTATTGCTTCACACATGCACATGTACTGGTATTGAATCACAAATACACATGTACATATGCATGTCTTGCATCAGACACATATGCATTTTTTCATTTATGGTCTTGCTGAAATTATAGTAAAAAATATATATCCCTAAAAACTTTTAATGCAGAAGTTCTGCAGATGACAGCTCTCTTGTCCTGTAAATCCCCAGTGTCATTCACTGGGGCAGAGAATAAGAAGGGACCATGAAGTGATGATTGGGGTTATTCTTAAAGACCACAAAAGAACTGATTGGTCCATCTGGATGCTGTGATTAAAAGTTGCTATTGTATCCACATCCTGCTGCACTCCTTCTCAGCAGCCGCCAGTCCAGGTTAGAACTCCAGGTGTCTTAAGCCATGGGAGAAAATGGTCGTTTTTAACCTCCCTTAAAAACATATCTTTTCATGTGGATTTTCCAACTCGCTCAATAGGGTTGTGCCTAGTGTTCATGGGTCAACTATTTAGATACTGGCTACATCTATTTAGAGGCATTTTCTTTTGTTTTCCTGATGCTCTTAATTTACATTTGACTTTTTAAATCAGAAAAACATTTTTATCCCCCTTAGAACATATAAAGATTTAGGTTTTTAATGTAACACTAGGTATTCTTTTTTATTAATTTATTCAGATTGCATCTCAATTGTTATCCAATCACTTGTATCCTCCCATTCCTCCCTCCTTCCCACTTTCACCCTAGTCCCCTGCCTTATGTCTGTGACAGAGGGGGACCTACTTTCCCACTATATGATCATAGACTATCAGGCCTTATCTTGATAGCCTACTTATTCTTTGTGTGCCACCAAGCCTCCCCACCAAGGGGTACTAGAATCCATGTCAGAGTTAGTCCCCACATCCCACATAACTGTGGAGAATGTCCCATCCATTGGCTAGATCAGAGTATGAGTTCAGTGTTTACTACTTGTATTGTCCTTGGTTGGTGCAATAGTTTGAGCAGACCGCCCCCCCCCCGGGCCCCGATCCATTCATCACAATGTTCTTCTTGTAGGTTTCTAGGACCCTCTGGATCCTTCTATTTCCCCATTCTCCTAGATTTCTCTTACCTAGAGTCCCAATCTCCTGGTAAGTGAAGACTTTCGTGGGATGTGTCTTTTGGGCTAGTGTACAATTATAAGTGAGTCTTTCTGCTTCTGGGTTAACTCACTCAGTATGATCACTTCTGGTTCTATGCACTAGGTATTCTTAGATACTTCCACTTGCCTTCAGCCGAATCCTTATGATACTTATTACTCATATCATTTGCAAAACATTCTCGTAAATCTTCTTGTGGAGTTATCAACATTCCTCACTGCAGTCAGTGATTACCACTGTAACACAAGTTTTATTCAGTGCCCCTTCCTATCTAAGCATTTCAATGACTTTTAGCTATGTACCCACTGGGGTGGGGGAAAGCATATTCTAAGATCTCTAAGAGTTCTGTACCTGATCAACCTTCCCTTGTCCTCTTCATTTCATCCACACTGGCCTCCTATGAGTCCTAAGTCTACTGGCCGTTCCTCTGCTGGGAACACTCACCATTGCTGCCTTTGGTTTCATATAGTCCAATCTCCTTCATATCATAAGTAAAACATTACTTCTCAGACTTAAAAATCCTCCTGATTGCTCTGAACGGTCAAGGGCTCTAAGGCCACTCTTCTATCACTTGGCACTGTCTCATTCCTCATCACCCTCCCAATCACGGTTGGTACGGTCGAGTGAGACTGCTCGTTCCTGTCCAGCTCACTAAAGACAAGCATGCACTAATTGGGCTCATACTCTATCAGAAGACCTGAAACTCAATACATTTCTGCTACTTTAATGAATGGTACGGATAGAGTTATGCAAGTTTGAGGTAAGATGCTATACGATGGTTAGCAAAACACTTTGAAAACAAACCCTTTCGAGTTCTTGAATTCACAGATTCTGTCTCTTCTTTACGATTTAGTTATTTTTTATGTGAAGTGCCGTAGTGTTTATTCTTCATGTTTCTTTCCCCTTAATATAAAATCTACTTCTGATTTTAGCTGGACTTTTCTGGAGACTTCTTTAGTCTGCCATAATATATGTTATCAATCAAATATCACTGTAGGCCGGGGAAGTGGTGGCACACACCTTTAATCCCAGCACTAGGGAGGCAGAGGTAGGCGCATTGCTATGAGGTCGAAGCCAGCCTGGTCTAGGAAGCGAGTTCAGGACAGCCAAGTATGCACAGAGAAACCCTGTCTTGAAAAGCCAAAGGGAAAAAGAAAATATTTTTTACTATTTAAGGATACTCTAGATACTTGCCGCCTGACCCAGAGTATTATCCCTTCTATAGCTTTTTCCAACCTATGTGTTGTCTTTATTTTCCTTTAACTCCATTTCCTAATTATTTATGCTAAACTTTGTATTTCATTATGTAGGTCCCCCTGTAATATTTAAGAGTCATTTTCAGTTTATTATTATTTGAAAGTACTGAACTGTTTAGAAATTCCACATGAATGAGCACATTTTCTTTTCTTAAATTTAATTAATTTATTCAGATTACAACTCAAGTGTTATCCCATCACTTGTATCCTCCCATTCCTCCCTCCCTCCTGCTTTTATCCTACTCCCCTCCCCTACGTCTAAGACTGAGGGGGACCGCCTCTCCCACTATGTGGTCATAAGCTATCAAGTCTCATATCGGTAGCCTGCTTATTCATTCTTTGAGTGCCATCAGGCCTCCCCACCAAGGGGAAGTGGCACCAGAGTTCATGAATCCAGAAAATTTGTTGAGATTTCTCCAAGTGTTGGTACCTTCTTAGAGAAGCTAAGTAAACTTTCGCTGATAGGCAGTGTTGTGCCAAGAAGCACAAATGAAAATGTGAAAGAAGGGTAGAAGGTCTTACCATTCAGAATGCATGTTTTCATGAAATAATCTCTCTGTAGTAAGATAACACTTGCTTATACTCTCCTATGCTTTCTCTCACTCACCTGAAGTCGCTTCATTCAAGATACCTAAATATGAAACCTCCAAATCCCCACATAAGTTAGAGAAGGGCAGATTTTTAACTGTGAGGATGACAGAGGGGACCAGAGTAGACAGTCTAAGTGATCTTTGACTTTCAAACATTGCTTTTGGGGTTCATAGAAACATACACAATACTTTAGAACAAAATTAACGTGTGTGATATGTGTTATATAGGTGTTTTGTGCACATGTGTATATATGTGTATGTGTGTGTGTTTGATGTATGATGGTCCTGATGTATGTGTGTGTCTATGTGTGTTTGTATATGGGTGTGTTTGTGTGTGTGATGTGCCTGTGAGTGTGTATTGATGTGTGTGAGGTGCACTAATGTGCATTTGTGTGTATATGATATGTGTGTTTTTGTGTTTATATGTGTGTTGTGAGTCTATGTCTGTGGTGTGTGTGTGTGTGTGTGTGTGTGTGTGTGTGTGTGTGTGTGTGCGTGTGTGACTGTAAGGGCTAGATGAGGACCAAGAAAAGGCACTGGCTATGCAAGCCTTTCAACCTGAGTTCAATCCCTAGAGCCCACCTAAAGATTTTAGTAAGAGGGAACTGACTCCTCATAATTGTCCTCTGTTCCCTACACTTGAATCATGGGCACATACCCTTACCAACCGCAAACATTGATACATAGGTACATCATAATAAAAACAATATCAACACGGTTCTGTAATTATGCTTAAGATACTATTCTGAGACTAAAGTGCTTCAAAATTAGGAGATGTGTTACTGGAACTTTCTTCCTGGTGCTGCAGTCAGTTGCCCATCAAGCACGTCCAGAAGACAGCTTGTTTTTCCTTGGGTCTTTCTTCTCTGACAGAAGAATAGAGTTTACACTTAGCCTTGAGTGGCAAAGCAATCACAGCTGCTGTTGTTAGAAACTAGATTTTCTTGAAGAAGGATCAATGAGGGTAAATATGTCAGCTTGGGAACACAAAGACAGCAATTCTCACTTTATCAACATGGTGAACCCTACCTTTTGACAACTTACTTAACCTAACTGGATATATGGCAGGGGTTTTGTCTGGAAAGGATAATACCAGACTAGTAATCTGTAAGATCATGTCTGTGTCTTGTGCCCTGGGACTGGCAAACATAGTGAGACTGAGTGTCAAGTACATTATAACAGTAGAAAATTATCTATTGGGTTTGTAGAGATGCTTCTTCACTAAGAGATTAAGTATGGTCACGTGAACATAGAAATAGCACCGCATGTGTGTCTTAGACACTCTTCTAGCACTATGATAAGACATCATTACCAAGGCAACTTATGAAAGTAAACATTTAACTTGGGGTCACAATTCCAAATGATTTGAGTCCATAACTATCAGGGTGAGAAGCACAGCAGCAGGTGGGAGGGCAGGCCTGGTGCGGGAGCAGTAGCTGGGAGCTTACATCTGATCCACAAGCACAAAGCAGAGAGAGCTAACTGGGAAATGGCATGAGCTTCTGAAACCTCCAAATCCACCCCAGTGACACACCTCCTTCAACAAGGTCATGCCACCTAACCCTTCCCAAACAGTTCCACAAATGGGAACCAAGTATTCAAACATGAGCCTATGTGGTCCATTTTCATTCAAACCAACACCACACTCATGTTACACTACGTGATTTCCAAAACCTTAGGTCTGGGGCTGGGAGACGCCTCAGAAGTTAAAAGCAGCTGCTGTTTTCAAAGATGATACAAGTTTGGTTTCTAGAACCAATGCTGAGTGGCTCACAACTACCTATAACACTAGTGCTATAGAATCAGACACCATCTTATAGCCTCCAAAGACACAGACGTAAGTACACTTGCATATTCGCACACACTGACACCCGGAGACATTTTTTTAAACTTAGTTAGTGCCAGGCTTAAGACTTTTTAAAGTCAAATAATGTATTATGAACATGTTATAATATCTTCACCTTTTGGGTAACTTTGTAGCTCATTTTGTCATCCTTTGAGTAGGTATGTCTTACTGCAAACTCAGTAGGTACTAATCTGCTGCTGTGGCAACTTGGTGCTCAGTCTCATCCCTCTTCTCAATACTGCACCTAGTACTCAGTCCTTTAGCAGAGCCTTTCTTAATACTGCCAGTTCTGGGTTTCTTTATTAAAATGTATACAGTAATTTCATATATGTATATACTATCTTGTATTTTTCAATATTTTCACTTGAATTTTTCAACCTTACTGGAATAATAACATCAAGGAAACTGGTAAAACAGGTGTTGACTTTACACCCATTTTTCAAATGGCAATTGTGAAGGTCAGTCTTCATTGTCACCTTGAGTGGATTAAGAATCACCTGGGAGACATATCACTGGGCATGTCTGTGAAAGCATTTCCACAAAAATTTAATGGAGAAATTAAAACTGACCTTGAATGTGAGTTACATCATCCCACGGCTCTGCTTCTCAGAGTGACTAAAAAGAAAAAGAGGAGAAAGCAAGATGAACACCTACATCAACGACCTCTCTCCTTCCTGACTATTGACAAAATGTCACTGACTAGTGCTTCCACCACCACCCTTCCTGCCCAGCTGGTGCTCCCACTACCACACTTCCTGCCCAGCTGGTGCTCCCACCACCACACTTCCTGCCCAGCTAGTGCTCCCACCATCACACTTCCTGCCCAGCTGGTGCTCCCACCACCACACTTCCTGCCCAGCTAGTGCTCCCACCATCATACTTTCTGCCCAGCTGGTGCTCCTAATACCACACTTTCTGCCCAGGTGGTGCTTCCACCCTAACAGTTCCTACCCAGCTGTTTCTCCCACAACCACAGTTCCTGCCCATCTGTTTGTCCCATCACTACACTTCCTGCCCAGCTAGTGCTCCCACCATCACATTTCCTGCCCAGCTAGTGCTCCCACCATCACACTTCCTGCTCAACTAGTACTCCCACTACCACACTTCCTGCCATGATGAACTATTTCCAAAAGAGAGAAATTGGAAACATAAGGACTTTATCATCAATGGTTTCAAGGCCTCTGTTACTTTCCTTGTAGGAAGAGTTCTGAAATGACTACACTGTTCATATAAACAAATATAGCTGGACAGTTTATTAAAAACTAAAATTAAATGAATATTATGAACTAGTTCTGGATACAATGTCTCACAGTATTAATTCTCAATGGGACATTTCATTTCACAATTTAATTGTTTCTGCTTAACTTTATTTCTGAATCAATAACAACCAAATTTTCCTATGTCGTGTCTACTTTTTACAAGGTCCTCTCTGATGTACATAGTTAAAGCAATCAGCTAGGTGTATGTAGGAGCATATGCCGTTAATTCCAGCACTCAGGAGACAGAGGCAGGCAGATCTCTGAGTTCGAGGCCAGCCTGGTCTACAGAGTGAAGTCAGGGCTACACAGAGAAACCTTATCTCAGAAAAAAAATCTCTATGAGTATGACTTGTTTCTTGGGAGTCTATTTCCATTCACCCCAATAGGGAAGGCAACAGTAGAACAAAGAATTTCCTCCATTTAAATGTAGCTTGATGGGTGGGTTGCTCAATAGTGTAGCATTAGCTTAGCATATACAATGCCCCAACAAGGTAAGAACACAAACAAAAGCAAATTAAGTCAGGTGAACCAGTGAGTTTATTGGAGCTTTGAAAGTGTTATGAGTAGGAAGGTTATTTGCAGGTATATGAGCAACTTATGAGAAATTGCATCACTGAGAAACACCCTCCCAACACACAAGTAAGTGTTAATCTTCATGTGTCCGTCTCACCTTCAGCAAGGGGATGCCAGCGGGCTTAATCTTTCAAGTTTCACATTTGTAATCACAGCTGGTATGATTTCAAGGTGCCTATGGCTATGCCATGCCTGAAGGACAGCACTCATTCACAATTCTCTCACAGTCATTTTTATGACTTCTGTATCTTCATGGTCTGTGGAACTTAGAAACCAAAGTACATTTAGATTTAGTTATTTGTCCTGCCCATGCTCAACAGCAAAGTGTCGTCTTAGGACCCCCAAGACCATGTTCTCAGCACAAGAGGGTCCAGAGGATCAGAGGTCAGGGAATAAGAGACAAAGGTGATAGAGGATGAGGGAGAAGAGAAAGGGAAGAAAGGATGAGAAGAGGGTATTTGTCTCAGAGGAAAATAAAGGACTGCCTCTGCATAGAGAGGAGACAGAGGCACGTAGGAAAATGATAGTTTATAAAGGCACAAAGGGACATTTCATGTTAAGACGAGGTGTTTAATTTTAACTGGGTACTAGTTAGGTGAACCAAATGGGGCTTTTGACTGCTGGACTTCCATACTTTAATAGCTGGACCTTGATAGTCAGCCTCAGGAGGAGGAAGTGGCCAAATAAGAGAAAAGACATTAGTGACTAACTTCAGAATATAATCTAATGGTTTTTAGCAAGGCAGAGGAAATTGGGGAAAAGAGCAAGGCCTGCCAGAGCCATACTCACCACGCTCAAGCTGACCAGAGTCCTTTCACAAACAAAGCAAGGAATCTTTTATCTAACTGCTCATGTCCTCAACTTTAGAGGAGCAGTGGTCAATTTTAGATAGGGCCCTTACACAGATCAGTACACTAGCAATTAGTTGTACCCCGGCCACGGTATGTACCCCTCCACATCACAAGCCGTTACCTTTCTTCGGGCTGAAGGATCATGTCTTTGCTTCCTCAGTTCCTACTTCCCCTAGGCTTCAGAAGCACCGACAGCCTCTCTGGATTCTCTGCAATGGGCATCTAGTACACTGTCACTTTCATTCTGAGAAGAAGCCATGACCCTATCCTGAAAGCAAAGCTCTTGCTTCTCGGGAGTGAGTCACTGGGAAGGCATCCTCCACAGAAGCTGCCAGTGCTGCCGGGATGTATTTTCATCCAGAATGTACTGAAGCAAGCAATAAGCTGAAATGGATCATTTATCCCACTTCCTGTGAATAATTCCCAACTCTAACTTAGATCCTTGAAAATCATATCCTGTCTATAATGGAATGGAAAATAGAGGATAAAATTATAACGTAAGTGTCAACATTTTCATCCTCATGTTGCTTAACAATCTCAGAAACTACTGACATATATAACTGACCTGTATAGATTTCTGGAAGATAAAATGACTTGACACAGTTACTCCAATAACACCACTAAGACTTTGTGTGCTCTATCCAAACGTCACTGTGATTTGCTGACAGAAATCCTCACCCTCTACTTCGCACCATGACAACCATGGTGCCTCTGCCTTAACATTAGAAAAATACCTGTGTTCTTTAGAAAGCTCCTATCCTCTCCTATTCTCTCCTAACATCTCAACTTTTCCACAACCTCTCTAGCTTTGCCTGGGCCACTTACCACTTCCCATGAGGTCTCCATGGAGAATAACTTCCAAGTTCAATTCGACAGCATTCAAACCTTAGTAAATGAGATGGATGAATGAAAATAAGGATATGATCACTGCTAGGAATGCTTGGGAACAAAGTTTTGGTGTAGATTGGAGGGAGAGAACAGCCTGGGCATCTAGAAGGATCCAGACTGAACAGAGACAGCAGAATAGGCAGAACGTAAGATGAGACAATGGGGGTAGGGATTAAAGAGAAAAGAGAAGGGCCGGAGAGGGGACCCAGAGATGGAGCAGAACCAAGAAACCCAGAGCACCAAGAGAGCCAGGAACTAAGAGTGTACGTAGCCAAAATGTCTGAGTTCTATAAGAACAGAAAGTGGGAAAAGGAAGCGGAGCTTGGAGGGGTTGGGGGTGGAGAGGTTTAGGTTATGGGCAGCAGAACTGAGAGAGACTGGGGGCCAGAGTCCACTTTGATATGTTAATAGGCATCTCAGTTAGCTGGTGTCTCCAATTTCTTCGGGGATCTAACAATGACCATTTTCCAAACTGTGTATAATTTCATTTGTGAGCCATACATTCCATACAATGTAAGACTGGAGATGATTTTTAAAAGAATATTATAAATAGAAGTATGAGAGAAAATCGTCAGCCAAGAGATTATTTTTCCTTGAAACTTGCTTAGTTTTATATAAAGTTATATGTATTTGGTTGCCTATAGGCAGCAGTAGAGTGTTTGAAATGGTGCACTTAGAATAAGAGAGACAAGTCATCCCAAGAAAAGCCATGGTACCAACGAGGATTGGGATGGAGTGCTGAGAGCCCCACAGATAAATATGCACTACATGGTACGAATGTGCCACCCACTGACTTATAATCTTTCTAATATGCAAACGGTTTGTTCTCTCTTTCCTGACTATATTTTGAGTATGAGTAATAGCAGTTTGACAAATGTCTTCTGTGCCTTTAGGAAAGCAATATTTTAAAGGTCATTTAAATCTATCCTCTCTGTCACCATAAGTAGAATGTATTTGGTCCATCTCATAAGCTTATCCCACCTGTGACTTGAACTGAGATCGCCATAGCTAATGCCCTCCTGTACACTCAGATATCAGGTTACTTCACAGCAAAGCTGTATGTTAAATGATATTTTGATCTACAGACGTCTTCATCTCTGGTCAGTATGTAAGTGGGTAAAGGAAAAAGCATGTCAGACAGTGCAAGGACTGCCAGACAGTAAGGCCATGACTGTCAATCAACCGCAGAGTCTGGAAGTAGTTCCAACTTCACTGTGACTTAGTTTCTTTAAATGTTAAGGAAGATGGCGAAACTGACACATAAAAGAGTTCAGTGTAAGACATTTTGGGTAACAAGTTCACCAAGTCATGCAGTTGGTAATCATCATCATCATCATCATCATCATCATCATCATCATCACCTTTTTTGATTCATCATTTCATATCACAGAAGAAAAAAAAAAAAAAGAAACGAAGTGGCTGTATCAGTTAACAAAACAAAAATACATCCACAAATAAAATGCACAGTAGGCCAAGTAAAACTGGTCAGAAGTTTCCCCTCACTGTACCTCTGATCCACAGTTGTTCCTGCCTCCTTCTCCGTACAATATCTGTGCATTTTGCAGAAGCCTCATCTTTTGTTTGTTAATTATCATGTGTGGTCTCCATGCTTAGTCTAACTTTCCTCTTCTGAGGTGATAATTGTGAGGTCAGGAGTCTAGAATTGTAGGAGTTGGAAGACCACCAAACCTTTCCCAGATTAGCTCTGAAATCTCCTCAGGGCCCTTAAATACTTGTTTTCAACAAAATAGGGATAAGAGGAGAGCCTCCAGGCATCACGTTTTGTGAATCAAATTAGCATACACATAGAACCTAGCACACTGAGTGTTGGCAAGCTCTCAATGAGAAGGGGAAGTGTCAATAACAATGTGGTAAATAATGTTTAATTTCATTAGCAACTAAAGAAATACATAGAACATAGTAATATGCTACTTCTCACCAGTAATCTCAGAAAAGATGAATGCTAGTAATTGTGTCTAAAATTCCTTTAAGTACGAAACATGAACAGCCATACAAGAAGTATCAGGTAAAGTATAATAGTTATGTAAATATACTAATTATGTGTTGAGGTAAAAGCAATCAACAGGAATGTAGGGAAATGCATTCAAATGCTACAAGGACATGCATATCCTTGACAAACCACCCCGAGGGCTCAGTTCTGCTCCCTATATGACATACCTTCTGGAATTCAGATCCACGGTCCAAACCTGGAAGGAGCACTAATCTGAGCTATGTGTATTACATTCCCAGTTTGGAGCTGTGGATTTTGGTAAATATAAACCACAGTAGAGAAAGACAGTCTCCTTCCGACAAGGAGTAGCAAGCCTAGTGCTAAGCATCTGGCTGTGGATGAGTGGTATGGACGTATAGATGATTACTGAGGAAAAAGAGCTCTCTAGGCAAGACAAAACTGTAGTCTTCCACAGGGTATTGTTACTGGCCCCTGAGTGGTATGGACGTATAGATGATTACTGAGGAAAAAGAGCTCTCTAGGCAAGACAAAACTGTAGTCTTCCACAGGGTATTGTTACTGGCCCCTGAATAAATGAATATACAAATTAACACATCTGTCTGAAGGCTCAGAGTGTAAAGATACCAAAGGAAGGATAAAATGATGTTTGAAAAGCATTTCAATATTCCTGTTAGTGGACTCATTCTAGCCAGTCACCTTCCGTGCTCTCCATAACTCCCATGCTGGAGAACCTCCTGTGGGTCACTGTACAGCTACGCCTGGTGCCTACCTCTGCTCTACACCTCCTTCAGGGTTGTCAAATGCCACTCTCTGCAGGAATGAAATGGTGATTATACCATGTAGTATATGCGATATAATTAGTATCAAGTGCTGTTAGGCTCAAAACCTATGGAAAGGTAGGAGAAAAATAACTGTGTGAACACAAGTGTGAGAGAATTTTTCGTGGAGCCAATGCTATGAGATTCCATAAAGCTGAAGAAATCATTTGAGATGTCCTTGAGTTCCGGGAAAATCTCAAGATGATGCTCCACTGAAGACAGGTTGTTCCATAACTGCAATGTGACATTGAGAAAGGGGCCTTCTCAGCAAGCTGTACAGTGCCAGAAGATGAAGTCCTCATCACTGCAGCACATTCAAAAGTAGAGGCATCAATTCCTCAACTCTGTAGTATAAATTTGGGTGGTAGATAGATGCCCATTGTGTGGCCAAGTTGTTAATGAGTCATAGAGGGCTCCATACAGAGTTCTAGTATGTTTCTACACACACACACACACAAACAGACATACACATGCATAGGCATATATACATACACATACACTCACACACACATAATCACATATATGTACACACACACACATATGCAGGCACATATACTGCCCTTCTCTTTGAGTCTGTTTCCTAAAGCCTTCAACCTATACCTACAAATGGAAAGATAGGTAGGGCTGTAAGGACTGTTTTATTACTGGTTTTGCTTTTCTTTTTGTTCTAGCTATACTACATATGCAAAGTGTCTGAAGAGGACTTCTGAGAGAATAGACGAACAACATGACCAAGAGAGGTTGACTCTCTTGAGTCTACAGTGTCATTGCATCCATAACAGAGGAAGGTAACATGAAAAGATGATTTGGGAGACATCAGGGAGTATCCACGACTTCAGGTTCAGTATGGGTAAAGAAAATATATTGCACCCTGGAGGCAAGCACCAGCAGTCTGGGAATATGACCACAGGTTGCTGCAATATACAAGATATTTCAACAAACCCTCTGTGTCAGGAATTTTATGTGAAACATACAAGTTTTTCCAAATTTTGCTGCTAATTCAATTTTCTATTTCCTCAATTTCTACAAGCTCTAAAATTGTATGTGGGAATAAAAGCACATGATATACCAAAGACTACCAATGAGATACAGCCAGCCTGGCTTTTCTTTGTTGATTCTTCTCAGTATTTGATGCACAGAGACTATTTCCTCACTAAATGAGAACTCTGAGGTCATAAACAAGTGCAGGGGTGAGCCCTAAAATTCAAGAAGACTCCCGTCTGTGTATTTGCATTTCTACTAAGCCACCTGAGTACTTACAAAGATGATCATTGGAAATAAAGTACTTCCTACTGGCGCTCATCGTGTGATGAATGCACAAGGAAATCTTTTATTTCTCTACTTCCAAATTCTCTGAATAACTCCATACATCACCACTTCCCGTAAGCAATGTTCTCATGTCAGTCATCTATTCCATCTCTCTAGGATTTAATCCGGAACACACTAGATACTCTCATACAGTAGTTCACAGCGAATGGCAGAAGCATGAATCTAGAGATCGCACCTCCCCTGAGGCAGTCAGCACTAGTTTGTCAGATCCAAGCCAGATGACCAATGGTTGCCGAAACAAGAAACCACACTTAGTAGCTGTCCCACAGAATAATCAAGGCAGTTCCAACGCTCTGTATATTTTGACTGCTGGATTGCTTCTGGTTTGGACTGAGTGGTGCAACCTTCCATACCCCATGCTTTTCTTGATATGGCGTCGAAGGTCTAAAGATTATAGGCCATGCTCAGTGTCTGAGAATGAATGAGAAAAGGTTGTACAACTAGGATATTTACAGGAGGATCTCCCAATGAATTCTGGGCAAATCTCATTAGTGGGACCACTGCTACAACCTGGGCCCCAGGGTGAACAGCCACAGAACTCAGGAATGTAGGAAGCTAGATCTTATGGCCACTACTTTGTGTTCTCACTAGTTACCTGTAATTCATTTTTTTTCTTGTCCTCTGTGAATGTTTCTGGACAAAAGAGAGCCACAAAATAAAATCAACATAAAATAGTCATTATGAGGAGAACTGCAATGCAGGGGAAAACCAGGGGCATCCAAAAAAGCTTGTAGGCTGAGATCAGGAGGATGGAAAATCAAGAAGCCCCAAGCAGAGACACAATTAGAGCTCAGTGACCAACTGACAGCACCCGAGGGGAACAGATGGATTAAATGGACTGTAATGAAAGTCATTTGGAAAATGTAGTTAAGTAAAAGGAATAAACTAGTAGCTGGGCGATGGTGTCTCGGGCCTTTAATCCTAGCACTTAGGAGGCAGAGGCAGGTGAATCTCTGTGAGTTCAAGGTCAGGTTGGTCTACAGAGCAAGTCCCAGGACAGCTAGGGCTACACAAAGAGAAACCCTGTTTTGAAAAACCCAAACAAAACAACAACAGAAACAAACAAAAAACAGGTAATGAGCTATTGGAGGTGAGGAAAACAACATCTTCCCCCCCTCCCCAAATTTATAAAAATAAACACGAGGCATAAACAAAAACTACAGACCAAGAAACTCATTAAAATATGATAGGGTGCTTAAGAGAGAAAACTGTTACTGAAACTAGAATAAAGAGATAGATGCTTGCAGGTACATAGACAGACCATCTAGACTCAGGTATACTTAACCAGACATGCCTCCGGTGTCCCATACTAAATGCATGATTTATTTCAGAATATAGCAAAAACTCAGCTATGGCATAAATCTAGTTTGGGGGAACATGAACTATGAATGTTTTGGTATGTTGACTTATACAGTTAAAAAAAAAACTCAGTGCAGATTGCAACATATCTAATGTGAACGCACAATTCAAAACGGAAGAACTGGTCATCTTAAAGACATAAATCAGAGGACTTACTGCATTGAGCAGCCACCAAAAGAGACCCTGTCACAAACTCAGTGCACTGCAGGGTTAGACTCTCTCCTCAAATTTAAAGCATAAATGACATTTTAGGATTAGGAGCGGGGCCGAAAGGGGGGGGCAGGGGGGAGGAAATTTAAAATATTTCTTTTCTTTATAGATTAAGTACATTTTTAAAAACTCATTTGGATAAGTGCAGTTAAATAAAAGCAATTGTAAGACGTCTTCCAGCCTCCCCGTCAGGAGGTACACCATCTCCTGGCACAGGCAAGGAGCCACCTTGACACTGTGACTAACCCAAATGCTCGAGCTCCAAAGTGAAACTAAGAGGGACAGACAGATAAAGAAGAGTGGCGGCCGCCTTACCTAATTCCTCGACTCGAGTCCGGGTCTTGGAGGGGACTTGGTGATCTCGCTGGGGCCTCCAATGTAAGACTGAGACCTCTAGAGAGATCTCTAGTCTATCCCCGGAGTCCCCACTAAGAGACGGAGTCCATTGTCGATGCAAATGCATAGGAATAGGAATTTATTGAGTCATCGCGATGGGGTCTGTCCAGATCTTTCAAGCTGCAGACCCTGAGAAACAGAGGCACAGGCCTTTTATAGGTTTTAGACAAAGAAATGAGTTTTACAGTATGTGATTGGTTGGCATTTGGGCAGAAAAGCTGCAAGCAGGGAGTTACAAGTCTTGGCGTTTGGTGGTTGGATAATGGGTGGAGGGGCAAGCTGACCTATGGGAAAGATTGGTTGAAGCAGTCACAGGGGGTGTTTAGGAACTTTTTTAGTTGGGGAGGTGTAGTGGAATTTTTTTTTCTTTTCTTTTCTTTTTTTTTTTTTTTTTTTTCTTTTTTTTCCATTTTATTATTTTATTCATATTACATCTCGATTGTTAGTCCTTCCCCTGTTTCCTCCCATTCTTCCCTCAGTCCCAATTCCCCCCTTCTCCCCTCCCCTATGTCTGTAATTGAGGGAGACCTCCTCCCCCTATATATGCTCTCAGAATATCGAGTCTCTTCTTGGTAACTTGCTATTCTTCCTCTGCGTGATAATAATATAAATATTTCAGAACTCAAGAAATTAAACACCACAAAACCAAACAACCCAGTTGCAAAATGGGGCTTGGAATTTAACAGAGAATTCTCAGCAGAGGAATATCAAATGGCCGAGAAACACTTTAAGAAATGCTAGTCCTCGTTATTCATCAGAGAAATGCAAATCAAAACGACACTGAGATTCCATCTTACATCTATCAGAATGGCTAAGATCAAAAACTCAAATGACACCACATGTTGGCGAGAATGTGGAGAGAGAGGAACACTCCTTCATTGCTGGTGGGAATGCAAACTAGTACAACCACTTTGGAAAGCTATCTGGCGCTTTCTCAGAAAAATGGGAATAGGGCTTCTTCAAGACCCAGAATATACCCAGAAAATGCCCTACCACACAACAGGGACATATGCTCAACCATGTTCATAACTGCTTTATACATAATAGCCAGAACATGGAAATAGCCTAAGTGTCCCTCAGTAGAAGAATGGACTAAGAAACTGTGGTACATTTACACTATGGAATACTACTCAGCTATTAAAAACGAGGAATTCCCGAAATTTGTGGACAAATGGATTGATATAGAAATTATTATAATGAGTGAGTTCACCCAGAAGCAAAAAGAGACAAACGGTATATACTCACTTATATCAAAACACTAGTCCAAGGGATACGTACCATGAAAAACTTTACTTACCAAGAAAGTGAGTCAGAGGAGAGGACATCCTATTGAGACTTTAGGCAAGAGTAACATGGAAGAATAAGGAAATAGTAGGACCCACAGGGTCCTGGAAACCTACAAGAAGAACTTTATGACAGGCAGATCTGGGTCCTGGGGTCCTCCCCAAACTAAGGCACCAGCCAAGGAGAATATAGGCATTAAACTTCGAACCCCTACCAAGACCTAGCTGACGAACATGATATTCTCCACCGTTGAGTGGAGAGTGAGATCTGACTCTCACATGAACTCTGGGGTAGTGGAAATTTTAAACACAGCTGGTTGTCCTTGAGTCCAGCTGGACTCTGAGCACAGACTGAGACCTTAAGTCAAGTTGGACTCTTCAAGGTTTTTACTGTCCCTGCCACACACATACAGTGATCTGATACCTGTCTGTCCTTGGTTCAAGCTGGACCCCCTAGAAATGTGCATGCTTTGGCCTTAATGGGGGTCTTTAAGGGGGCTGGTTCCTTCACAATGAGCTGTTTAATGTGAGGATAAACGTCGTTGTGCCTTTCGGTTTTAGAAAGGGGTGCGCGGCCTGACAGTCTGAGCATAAAATATGGCTTAAAGACTTCATGGGAGTTATTCAGATCTTTTCTATGAATAAAACACCCTGGAACTGAAAGAAAATTTCACTGATTTTTGGCTTTTTTTTTTTCCCACTGTGTTGAATCTGCCACTCTTTCTAGCCAAGCGAGCCAGTGAGCACACGCCTCACCCCAGGCGCAGGGTACTAACCGAGTTTCCTTTGAAAGTAGCTGAAATAGTCTAAGATTGCATTGTTTTTATTTTCAGTGTGATAGAAAAGTCAGGTGCCAAGGATGGGAAACCGAGTAGAGGTGAGATTTCTCACAAGAATGCCAACTAGGCCTAGAGGGCTTGTTTGTGTGTCAAACTGGCATTTATTTACCACTTCCTCTGAACTCGCTGCCATACACTTAAGATGAAAGCTAAACTGTGCCATGGGACCCTGCTATAGCTGGCTTTCTGCGCTGCCCAGTACAAAAGAAATCATCATTCTGCACCTGAGGGTCTCGGAAGCTGGAGCCCAGGTTCACTCGCTAATTACTTGCAATGAGTCCTTCCCAATCATAAAGAACGTGTGCAAGCTGCACACGGTTTTACAGAAAAACAGGATTATTTTTGTTTGTAGCAAGGGAAAAAGCGTATCAATGTATTTTTTTTTTAATCCTTTAAAATGCACTAAGGAAGAAATAGAGAGAATCAGTAAGAACAGTAAAGTAAAAGCAATAAATCAAGATATATTCCTCATCTGCTGAACACATGTTGCAAGGCAAGGCAACAGTTACCAAGAGCTAAAACACACAACTGCTTCCCTCAAAGACGTTTAAAAGGCAGCAAATAAATGAAGGGATGAAATGCTGGTTGCACAAGGACTGACTCCGGTGGCTTTGAAGGGGAGGTGTTGAGGTTAAGCCTATTTTCTTCTGGAGCTGCGGTTTGTACTCTGCTTCCTACAGGATGGCTGGAATGTATGTGGCTGCAGCAGCATGCTTCCCATAAGTGCCAGTACAAAGACTAGGATTAATGTCATTCCATGAAATGTGCTCAAGACTGCACAGTGTCTTGAGGCAGATGACTGCTGCCTGGAGCATCTAGATTGTGTCAGAGCTACGCAATGTTACCTTCCGTGTGGTAAAGTCAGAACTCTCTTTTTTTTATCCCCGTTTTTCCAGCCATGTGGTCCCCAATGTTTATTTACTAACCTTCCTCCGGCTGTAATCTTGGTGTTATAGACAGTTGAATAAAACTCCCTCAACTTCATGCCCACCCAGAGCATCCCACTGTGACTTTATTTGAAAACAGGAGCTTTCAAGATGTAATCTATTATTGGTCATAAAGTGTAGAGAGTCGAGTGGGCCTTAAATCCAATTCAAGCATACAAATAGCATTAACAGACACAGAGATGTAAATAGGTACACCACTTGAAAATAAGGGGACAAGGGCATGTAAGGACTCCTATTCTGTGACTGGGGCCTTGTAGTTCTTCTGAAAGCCACGCTGGTAAAGTTACAGCCCCCGACTTGGCATCACTGGAGTGATGGAAACTGTCAAAGGCGTGGCCCAGCAGAGTTCTTCCATCGACAGAGGAATGCCTTTGAAGGAAATAGTAAAATGCTTCCTCCTTCGCTTCTGTCTTGGCCATGAGGTGGACAGCTTTGTTCATCCTTCCTCTTTACCCTGGTGCTGGTGGCTGCCAAGAGCCAGATGGCCAGAGATGGAAGCCTCAAAAATTGGGAGCCAAAGTTAACCCTTTCAGGTGCAGGTTCCAATAACACAAAGCTGAGCATCTGAGCAAAAGAGGAAGAAATACACAACAATATATATATATATATATATATATATATATATATATATATATATATATATATATATATATCTCACATATATTTAATCATACTGCCACACATGGAGGTATGCAGACAAACATGCAAGTTGGGAAGCTAATAAACACCTGCCTGGTTCTACATCAGTTATTGCAGCAAATGTAGGTCTGTTTGGAAATATAAGCAGATGAGACAGAGAGCATATTTAATTAGATAAAAAGCGTAAGTGAATCTCAGTGACACGTATTTTCACAGCAGGTCCTGAAACCATACCCGGAGACATGGGTCTCAGCTAACACTGGGATCCACATGTAGGAAATAGATGGCACCCAGCTGAAGGCTAGAAGATGGAACTTTCGTCATGAATGTCTCAAGAAACCAATAGATTAACACAACATACCATTTAAAGGCATTTGCCTATAGAAAGCTGAAGTTTATGTGTCTAAAACTAATAATTCCTATCCTCCTTTAACTCTCCGTCCAGGACATGTCTTACAGTTTTCCCTTGTGATAACAGTATTTCCCTCTCTGTTATTTAATCTGCCATTATACTTTAGCTTGAATCACTGTCATGTATTTTGCATCGTAATACAATACAATACATAGCACGTGAATTGGTTACATCTTCACTCAGTAAATTAGTACCATCAGTTAAATTATTCCTAGTTTTTCATTATATTTCTATAAGGAATTCTTTGTCTATACCTTCCGGAAGTGTTTCTTTAGAGTAATTTCCTAAAGAATGGATTCAAAATGTCAAAGAACATAATTTCTCTATGGTTTACAAAATGTAATATTTAACTGTTTCCTAAGAACTTTACGGATTCACCTTTCATGCCAGCCTTATGGAGAACTTGCCGGCATTAAAGTTTATTTATTTCCAACTTGGTACTAATTTGAAATTGTTAACAATGCTGCAGTTTTGTATAGTTGCCTTCCCTTAGATATTAGGAAGGTCAACGTTTTATAATAATAGGTATACCGGATCTTAAACAATAACTTTCTTTCCCTCAGAGAAATGTAGAAACAAGTAAAGGGTAGATATGTCCGTATGAATCCCAGCAGCAGTCACCCTGATGAAAGAGAAGAAGGAAGGGGAGGTAGGGCTTCCTCGGCTCAAGCCCGCATTCAGCACAGCCACAGGCCACTCATGGTGGGGATGGTGTGGTGGTGCACGCCTTTAGCCCCAGCACTCAGGAGGCAGAGGCAGGTGGATCTCTGTGAGTTCAAGGCCAACCAGATCTACAAAGTGAGACCAGGACAGCAAGGTCAAGACAGGGAAACTCTGTCTTGAAAAACAAACAGACAAATAAATAAATATTTTCCCGGGGATAATTTCTGGAATAGGGTGTTCTGATACTCTAAATATAAAGAGAGGAGTGTTGTGGTAAATTTTAAAATGTCTAATAATGTTTGTTAGAAAGTTAGCCTATAATTAGTAAGGCAGTATTATCTCACCTGCTGTCAATCAATAAAAAACAGACCCTGTTGTATTTTAGAATAAGCCTTATTTTACCTGGGTGGGCAGATACTAAACCCCTACATTGCCTTCCATTGTCTCCCAGCCCCCATCCCAAGCCATCTGCTTTAATCATTTCTATCTGGGCTATTTCCCACTCAGAATCCCAAAGTACTTACTTATGTTGTTCATCTGGGCCACTTCTCTCCATGGGGAACTTCAGAGTTCCTCCTACTGGCAAATCTGTGCCTTCTTCCCCCTCTGTTACCTGTCTCCTCCCCAAAATCCTCCTCTCCCGGATGCCTGGAAACCTTGGCAACACCTCCTCACTCTGCCAGGCCCAGGTGTGTAGGCATTTATTCAGCCAATCCGGGATAACTTGGAGGCAAAGATTACAAACATCATTCTTGGGTATATAAGTGTCTGCTTGTTAAAGACAGCAAGCAGACCTCGGGGGAGGAATAATTAGCAATCAAGTACAAAGCACCAGACCATGCTGTTACAGAGGAGTTAAATAATTATTTTCTGTACAGCATTTTTCTTTAATTCTGAAATATTCTGTGTGCTTGAATCAGAAAATAAGACAAAGACATTATTTATTCATAGTCATTATTATCAGTACTGGACTTGTCTGCATTCACAATGAGTAAACACGACACAGAACGTTTTGATGCCACTTTAGAATTCAACCTAAACACAAACTGTCCTTAGAGGAATTCATGAGGGACAAAGCATTTTACATGCTCCTAGCAGACCCCATACTTCCTGCCTTTTCCTTCATGTCGCTTGGAGTGAGATGTCGCTTTATCAGGGTCATTGCAGCTATAAAATATCTCTCTGATTTGAGCAAAACGTAGTCATCTAATTTTGGTTAGCAGTAATTCAAGAGACACATATATACCCACCAAAGGGACATCACACTAAGGACTATTTCCATATGTCTTCAGATTGTTTTTGTTGTTGTTGTTTGCTTTAAACAGAATAGAAAATAAATCTCACACGGCTAATACAGATGTCAAAAAATGGAGTTTGAGAGATAAAAAAGGTAGCTAAACCAAGTGTTAATATTAGTTATTTAAAATGTATTTTCATGCTTTTTCTTTTAAGTTTTGGAGTAGATTTATAATAACGGGTCTTTGCAACTCTAGAAAAAAGGGCAAGTTCTACACCAAGTATGTAATTTGTAAAAGTTGTTCCTTCCTTTTGTTTGAATAGATTTTATGTGCTTTGTTTTGTTTTTCAAATAAAGCTTAAATTCCGTTAGGTAGAATTACCTGGTACAAAGGAATCCATAATGGTTTTTTACTGCAGAGTGTGGTCTCCAGAAAGGTCACCTCCAGCACGGCGTATGTTTACTTTTCCAAAAATATATTTTTCATGTCAAGTTCCCATTTTATCAGTTGTTATTTATAGCTAGAGGTAGAAAATATTACAATAAGTAATAAATCATGAACTACATAAATGTGTGTTTGCTACCAAATAAAAGAAGCAATGCACATAAGAGAAAAAGGAAGATGGAGAGAGAAAGAAAGGACAGTGAGTTAAAGACATAATATGAAATAGCAAAATTCTAGAAGATTGAAGTAAGTATTTATCCCATCTCTGGTTTTAGAAGAAAGAATAGCCTTATAGAATTAATTAATATAGTATAGAAAAATGAGATTTGTATCTTATCATTTAAAAAATGGTTAAAGATTCTATCAACCAAAAAAAAAAGAGAGCAATAGAAATAAAAAGACAAAAAGTGGAATCATACAGAATCATAGCCAAAAATTATCATATGCAAAGTTCTCATGCATACTGTACAAAACTCCCAAAAGCCCAGAGTGGAAAGCTTTTGTTCAGTTATAAATTCTAATTTTAGTTTTAATCAAAGACATGCAAGTTATAACAGTACAATTCCACATCTTATACACCAAATGTCTGAAGATTAGGAAAGTGTATAATAGAATGTAAGAAAAAACTCACAGTGCTATAGAGAGTATCAGCTGGCACACCCTGCTGGGAAAGCCAGTTTTAAAATATCCACTAAATATCTTTAAAATATCCATACCATTTGTTGAAGTTTCTCTTTCAACAATGAGTATAGAAGGAAATAAATCCAATCTATGAACAAAAATGTATGTGAAGACACACTGCAATTCCATGCATTACATCATTTTATGACAGCAGGTCTGATCACCCCACTTAGATTTTTGTGACTATGTGTTTATATAAGCTTAATCATCTTTATGAATAGGTGCATTCATAAGTGTATCTATAAGTGTGTTTATTTCATCTCTTTCTCTCCTATATATGGATAATTATGTGCAAAGAAGTATCAAAGGCTAATTATTTTTTCTAATAACTTCTATAATATTGCCTAAGCAATCAGAGAGTTTGAAAACAATATTTAAAATTAAATTTTTAATTTTATATTGCTCATTCACTTCAGGACATATTTCTAATTATGTAAAGAAAGTGAGCTCTTACCTTTCCTGAATGCTTAAGAATTTATAATTTTTTAAAAGATTTATTTATTATTATGTATACAGTGCTTTGCCCGCACATACACCTGCAGGTCAGAAGAGGGCATCAGATCCCAGTATAGATGGTTGTGAACCACCATATGGTGGCTGGGATTTGAACTCAGGACCTCTGGAAGAGCAGGCAGTGCTGTTAACCTCTGAGCCATCTCTCCAGCCCCCTTTATAATTCTTTAGAATATATGAAAGAGGATTTTTTTTCTAATCAACTGGAGACAAAGACTACATATGACTCAGCGTGAAGTGATCACTTATATTTATAATCCTCCCCTCATTTTGTCCCTTTTGGCTGTTCCTTTCAGATCAGGATACTTAAATGGTTCTGTTATGCACTTTAGAACAACTCTTTGGTTTCTTCATCACTGATACGACATCAAATTCATCTAACAAGCTCACGATCAAATAAATCACCTGTCTTCTGCAGAACAGGGACCAAGAACTGCTGCAAAAAAAATTTCCAAGTCTCTGAGCTGCAAAAGGGAGATGGATCTCTTCTTTCCTTGCTTACCCTTTGACCTTTTAATTATGGGATCAATTTAAAAGTATTTTTAAAGGTACTGTGTAGTTAAATACTTGGTTCATACGCAGGTTGTGATCTCATCTGGTTTCCTGTTATACAAATGTGAACAAATATCCATACTTCTAGCAGCCAAGTATATACTACTTAAGTTTTGGAACAAACAAGCCTTTCAGCTTCCAAATTACTTTAACTGTCCGTCCCATTTGACCTTTCAGTACATCTCAGAATCAAAAGGGGGAAAAGTACCAAAGGACCTTCACAATCTTAAACATATAAAAGCTTCAGAGAGCAGATTTTATGCAAACTATTTCCCAAAGGCTAGAGGGTGAGATCACACAAGCTTTCTCCGGTTCCTTAGAAACTTCAATCTTTGTCTTGCAGTTTCTGATGAAACAGAACTCAGACTGTGACTGATGATGCTCCACAGAGGGGCAAATTGGAGCTAGAGTGTCCATTAAACCACAAGACAGTGAACATTTGTGAGGTTAATGATAAATGATGCTTTTCTATATTAATGCATTACTTTATTCACCATAATTATTGATTCCCTAAAAGCTGTTCTTTTTGCTAAAGTGCCTTAACCACTGTGGATGAGAATTCCTGGAAAGCTTGCTTGACAGCAGGCTGATGAGGGCTTCAGTTATTATGGGGATGCTAAATTGGGGCAGGACCAGGGATAATTACATACTACCCTGGGGTTTTTGTGGCCCTAAATAGCCATGTCTTGCCATATCTTATGTGGTTTAGCATTCCTATGGCTACTAATGTATTCTTTGGAAAAAACAAGCAGACCTCTTATTTGTACCAACCCAGAGCTAGGAATGCCATCCGATGGCATCTGAGGCCTCTAGCTGAGATTTCTCTAATTTTCTGAAAGCCGTCTACATTCTGTTTCCACCAACATGTTGGAAACTGAACTGGTTTATGACTTCTTCTGCTCTGTTACTGTTAAACCCTCAAGAAGTTTTTGGAACATGAAATTAGATGCCAACCCGAATCTGTGTTCCTGGGTCACGCCCATTTATGGCTGGCTCCGGAATAAACAATCATTGTCCTCTTTGAGGTGAGAGTTGTTTTGCCTTGAGACCACAGTGTCCTGTTAGGAAGTCCATTAGTGACCTCATAAAATGATACATGGGCAAAAGAAAATAATTAAGGGCCTTAAGTCACATAGAGCAAAATCTTGAAAATATTGTGTATCGGTACAAATCCTTCAACAGATTTTCACATATAAACAAGTAATTTAAAAACAACCAACCAACCAACCAACAACAACAAAGAAAACCAAGCCAAAGGATGTAGACCCTGGGCTCTGCCAAGAGGGAGATAATGAAGATTTCCTCAGGGGAAGCTGTAGCCACCAGTCACAGCACAGACATAATAATCCTATGGGGAAAAGGTAGTAGTTCATCAAAACGTACTTTCTGTAGACCTCAGATCAAGCTCTGGAAATCTACAAATAATGGATTTGGGGAGGAATAGTCAGTCTTGGCATAGTACGTCATTCTTTTTTCACAGGTATAAGACACACACATGCAAAAAAATCATTTTGTGCTTGATTTGTTTGTACTGTACATGGCTTTGTACAGGAGCTTTGGGCGTGGCTGAGCTGAAGAGAAGAAATGCTAGAGCAGTCAGGCAAAGAGAAGTTATCATCTCCCAATAGACGCCTAGAACTCATTTGTGCTAATCCTCAATTAGAATCAAGTTCTACATGACTGCTGGAATTAGAAACAGCAGAAATAAGATAGCTGGAGCCCAAGACAGAGCCTTCAGAGCTATTACCTCACATCAGCACAAAGCAATGCTCAGTTAGCACCAGGAGATGAAGCACCTTGTGTTCTAGCCCCGCCAGCCACAACACTACATTTTCAGTAAGTAATTTAAATGGGGGGGGGGGGAGTCCATTTCATCTCTTTCTTTCCTTCTTTCTTTTTTAGGTTTTTTGAGACAGGGTTTCTCTGATAACAGCCCTGGCTGTCCTAGACCAGTTCTGTAGCCCAGGCTGGCCGTGAACTCACAGAGCTCCACCTGCCTCTGCCTCCTGGGTGCTAGGTTTAAAGGCATGCACTGCCACACCCAGCATTTGATCTCTTTCTATAGGAGAAATCTGGTACTCTTTTACCATAGAAAGCATCCTCAATCAGTAGTTTGTACATTCATTATTTTTTGCCATTATAATGGATTTTTACATTTTTTTTACTTATTATGTTTCTTTTTTAACATATACATTTATATTATTACACATGAACAAACTAAATTACACACAGTAGGAAGAACCATGAGACAATCATGAATTATATAAATGTTTCATTTGCAGTGATTTGGCTATTTGTATTTGTCAAACTTGAAGTAAACATATTTTCAATAATTATTAATATACTTGACATCATGGCTTACATGCTACTCCTGCCTCGCCAATTCTCTTTCGTTATTTGTTTGTTCTACTCTATTCTTATAAAGACATTCTTTGGAAACATATTTACTTTATATGTTTATATAGTTTACTTTATTATAAGAAGAGTTAAAAAGAAATTCACTGTAAAATGTATTGCAAGCAATAAATGTTGTGTGTCTACAATGTCATATGTCTAATAAAGATGTCACCTAGAAAAATTAGTGTTTGGTAGTGTTGTCCATTGCAAGTGTGTGCCTAGCTACTTGCAGTGCTTTTTCTTCTAACACTATGACAACTCTAAAGTTATGATTTATTATTTTCTTTAACAATGAAGTCAATATCTAAGGAGCAATAAGCATGCCCCTAAACAGTCTGGGCCATGTTCAATAATTCATAAGCACTTTATCTACACAATTTAGCATATTAGAAAATTAACCCACTCCTAGACTGAAAGCTGATCAACTCTAACCCAAGATCTGTGCAGATTGAGCAAACACTCTGCTTTTCACAAGTGGCAGGTGACACTGTGACCAAGACCAACCTGGTAATAAATCTCTTTCCAGTTGTTGCATGAAGGCCTCGGGCTGAACTCCTTGCTTTTATATTCTCCCTATACTATTATGTTTGATGAAAACCTTTGATCTTTTCTGTGAGGCTTCAGGCATAGGAGATTATGCTTTGAGCACAAAAGCAGAACTCAGGGTGGTCGGTCCTACCATAAACATGCAAGTGCTCCTGATAAAAATCAACACCCGTCGGCCTGGAGAGATGGCTCAGTGGTTAAGAGCATTGGCTGTTCTTCCAGGGGCCCTGAGTTCAATTCCCAGCAACCACATGATGGCTCACAACCATCTATAATGAGATACGGTACCCTCTTCTAGTGTGCAGGCACACATGCAGGCAGAACACTGTATATGTAATAAATAAATAAATCTTTTTTAAAAAGAAAACAAAATCAACATCCATCTTTTCTCCTCTGTGAAAAGGGTATTGTATATGCTGCCATTTCTTTCTCTTTGTGTCCCAGGATTCATACACCCTCCCCCTTACTATTCCATCAAGAAGCTACGGGAGGAGAGAAAAGATGTTAAAAAGAAGTAATAATATATTATTTAAAGATCAAGCTGCAGTACTTCTCACAGGAATTTGATGGGAGACTGCTGCCCCTGTGGAGCTCCTGGCACTTACAGAGGGGTGAAGATTCATCTTCATCTCTAATTTTAGTGCCTCACACAGTAATTTCATTTTATTATTCTCTTCACACTGCTTCAAGGCTCTTCAATCATTCTAATTTTATTTTCAGTGGGTTTCTGCCGTGCCAAATTCTTGCCGAAATAAAGCCCAACTGTGAGCAGTTGGTTATACGATGTGTTGGCAGAGGGACCCTTCACCATAAGCATCTCCCTCGCTTCCATGATACCGCCATTCTTAAGGACCTAATGCAACACTAGTATATTCTTTATGGGAAGGAATGTTTTCATGTTTGAACGCAGGAGCAGGAAAATCACACAGCACTGAATTCTTTGGAAATTTTACATTTTAAAAAAAATGTAAGGAAAAATATGACTACAATGTTTATAAGTTAATTGATAAATCTGTTTACTAATTACAGCTTTCATTTATAGACTTGATCATTTAAGTAAAAAAGAAACTATGTCCAAAATTATACTACACGATAACTGTCAGAACCCACAGAGCTGGAGAATAAAAGGATACTTTAAATCCTTAACTACTGCATTGTTCCGTGTCAGAGATGAGGGGTATTTGGGAAGCAGAGGAATTGGGGAACTTCTGTTCCACAGTGTACTGGAATCACCTACGGCCATTGGCAAAAATGCAGCTACCTACCAATCCCCACCAGAGGTTGGTTAAGTAGGACTCAGCAGGTTTTGAGGGGGTCGTCATTCTGGTAACTGTTCTCCTGGTTTGGTTTAGACTCAGAGCACTTGGATAGCAAACTGAACTCGGTCTTCACCTCCAGGCTTGATGCTGTTTCAGGCTGTTTATGCTCCACTACAAGGTGTTTAAATTTTAAGGATTTTTTTGGAAAATCTAAACACAATGTTACTACCCTTTGACATAAGTTGACCACACTGAAATTCCAAGGTACCTGCTAAGTTTTGGCTATGAGATTCAGAAACCAGTAAATAGAAATGGCATCCTGTCTCAGAGTACTCAGCTGTTTGACTACGCAGAAGTCCCTCTGCCTCTGTCCATACCGCTATGTTCTGACACTAGGGAGGGATGACTAAGATGTGATTTGTGGCTCTGGCTGAATATATAGTTGGGGGGCACGCACTAGAACAGAATCTTTGACTAGCAGTGAGATTTACAAGGACACGACCACCTTGAACGCACCTGGGAGCAGGCACAGCACAGCCACAGCTCAGCCTTTGATTTAAGAGCAGGAAATGCATTCTGGTAAGATGAGCTGTGACTCTCTGCATTTGGAAGTGATGCTGAAACCCCAAAATTATTAAACTGTTTTACTTTGTACTGAAACTTCAAAAAATAAAACTGTGTCGAAATAAAATCTAGAGCCATGCATGGAGTAATCTGCTATAAGGAGGGTGAATGCATTTCTCTACCCTAAATAAGTTCATACTGCACTAGTAGAAGCAGATGCTGCTGCCCATTGTACCCTGATCAGTAAGAAACGTCACTAGATGCAAAACTGTGCAAAATATACTGCACTGGCTATCAAAGTTTCTTTTATTTTCCCCATGAGAGGGAAAAATCCAGGTAGACAGAGCAATTATGATCTTCTATAACTTAAATAATTATTTTTATAACTTAACTGTTAGCATGGCATGAAAATGATGCATTACAACAAATCAATGATTGTCTTCATAAAAAAATAAAAATAAAAAAACAGAAAAAAAACCAAGTGGCTTATTCCATGGGAAAGTAACCATGGTTGAACTTCATTCTTCCAGTAACTTGAACCCCTGAAGTTCTTGTCTGTTTCACCACTGTGAATGTGCAAGTAATCATCTAAGAGTTCAATGAAACTGTGTCCAAAAAGCTAGAGTAACAGATGCAGGAGAAGATGCAGAAAAAAGAGATGCACTTGCTTGATGAGAAAGTAAATTAGTACAGTCATAACTCAGGATACAGTTTCGCTGAACTGTAGGTGACCACTTGTGCATTCACACTGATGAAGGAGACGGGAACTGCAGAGGTTCAGTTGGCGTTGGAGTCCTCAACAGGCTGTGTTCAGGTCAAAATGCACATTCACTCAAGACTTCACTCACTCAGGGCTTCCTCTGCCCTCCATCCTTTATGCCTATGCGTTCTTCTGTCCTCGTCTCTCAAGGAGCACCAGTTATTTTGTATGGACAGGCTTCTTCCATGAGGCAGAGTGGGCATGAAATGCAGTGACCAGAACCCCTGCTTACCATGACTTAGGTCCACAAGATAATATTTTGGTAGTTTTCCAAAATCCAAGCTTGCATTTATTTATTTCCAATTGGGACACACCTTTCTACCACCATGTGTAAAATAAGTTAATATATGTTTCATGAAAATAATAGTATTTATCCAGTAGAAAATGTAGACTTTTTAAAATTATATTTATTTTTTTATGATTTTTAAATACATAGGTTGTTTGTCTGCGTGTATGTGTGTGTGTGTTGTGTGTGTGTGTGTATGTGTGTGTGTGTACCTCGTATGTGCACCTGAAGGGACTTTCGTACCCGGGGACAGGAGTTACAAATACTTGTGAGGAACCACATAGGTGCTGGGAATCAAAATAGGTTCGTCTGAGCCAATTCTCCACCCCAGAAAATAAGGTTTCTATTAGAGTATTAAGTGTTTATTATGTTGCTGTCTGTTAACAGCTTGGATGTAATAGGTCAATCATAAGCACATCTGTGTGCTAGCCACTAAGGATTTTGTGGGATGATGGAATCTTTATGCAATAGAGTCTAGCTGGAGGAAGTGAGTAACTTGGGTCCAGGTGTTGAGGATGACAGTCCTACTGCACTCCTCTCTCTCTCTCTCTCTCTCTCTCTCTCTCTCTCTCTCTCTCTCTCTCTCTCTCTCTCTCTACTCACCCAAGGGATCACATCCAAAGACCCAGGGCTGTGTGATCCAGCTGGAATGCACACCTTTAATTCTTCTTGCTGGAACACACTTTTAATTACTCTGCCTGGAATACAAACACACCTCTAGTACATACCTTTAATCCCAAACAATAACGTTTAATTGTGAGACAAGCAAAGTGATGAAGCAGGGAAAGATTTGACAGAATGAATCAGAGATAGGATAAGCCCAACTCTCATGAGAACAGACAGGAAACAGAAGCTACTTAAGATCCGCACAGAGAGAGTAGAGAGGAGGAGAGTGCAGTGCAGAAATGTAGTAGAGTCCGTACAGTCTTCAGTGCAATTTGGTTGCATTCAGTGCAGGCAGTTTAGTGCAGATCAGTTTGTGTGGTTCAGAGGCAGTGTTTCAAGGCAAAAGTCCGAAGCCGAGAGAAACCAATTTGAATCAGTCAGATTGGAGAAGAGTTTGAACCACAACAGCTGAGTTGAACCAACCAGCCAGAGTTCAGAAAGAACTAGAAAGTGTGAGCTTGTTCAGCAGTAAGTTTCAGAGGCTGAAAACATTCTAGGCCTAGGTTAGCAGATGGAGGCTGAAAGCTGAAGTCTTCAAGGTCTGGGTTGCAGAAGATTAGGTTGTACGGAGGCTAGACAGTAACTAGCAGTAGTTTGACAGAAACACTCTGGGTTCAGCCCAATCCATGTACAGTAAAGCTTGGATACAGCTCTCATGCCATCCTCTCCCCTTCCCTCCCCCACCCCCCACCCATCTGAGGAAATAAAAAATGACATTTACAGATAGGAGATGGAGATGATGAGAGACATGAAAGAGAATTCTTGCAAAGAGGCTGTCTCTCATTACACTGACTCTTTAAACCCTCAGTCCTGTGGAATGCTACAGGTTTAGAGCTTAATGACCTTAGCTTGGGTTTTCAGCCCCAAACAGCCACTCCCTGCTTGCTCACCTCTGTGTTGGAACTAACATCCTGTGTGTACTGGCTTCCACCCACCCAGGAGCTAAGAATCTCATCAGATGATATCTGAGGCCTGTGGAAAAGCTTTTCCACTCTTTCTTATTTATTAATTCATTCATATTACATCTCAATTGTTATCCCATCCCTTCTATCCTCCAGTTCTTCCCTTCCTCTCATTTTCCCCTTACTCCCCTCCCCTATGACTGTGACTGAGGGAGACCTCCTCCCCCTGTATATGATCATAGGGTATAAAGTCTCTTCTTGGTAGCCTGCTATCCTTCCTCTGAGTGCCACCAGGCCTCCCCATCAAGGGGACATGGTCAAATATAGGGCACCAGAGTTCATGTGAAAGTCAGACTCTACTCTTTACCCATCTGTAGAGAATGTCCTGTCCCTTGGCTAGATACACTCTTGCTGTAACCACCTCTCTTATGTACCCACCAATGAATTTCAAACTTGCCTCAATTTATGACTTTCTTTGTTCTGTAAAACATAAAACTGTTCCCAAAATGAACTATGGAATTGGGAGTAACCTAAAATCTGTGTTCCTGGCCCATGGTCAGTCAAAATGACTCCAGAATAAACTCTTATATCCTTTGGGATGAGAGCTGTGTTTTTTATGTTGACGAATAGTTCAACTGAATTTTCAGGGGAGTGTCCACGTAGGAAAACATACAGAGACCATGCAAGCTGGCAAGTTAAGCAAAAGCTGGAGAAATGACATATATATGGTTTTTTAAGGCAGACAGCTTGACTAGAGTTTGGAATTTAATTAGAAAATTTACTGATAAAGAGAAACTGTTAACTAAAAATCCACAACTGCTAAAAGTTTAGAACTTGGGAAATTTTTAAAGAAAACACTCAAAGTAAGATTTAGCAAATTTTCAACTTTAAAAGCATGTAATTGATGATATGGCAAGTGTGAGTTCACATGAATGTTTAACCATCAAATGAGAATTCAAACAATTACATCTCATCTGGTACAAATATAGAAGTTAAGCGATAATCTGATTATCTATCAATGAATGTAAAAAAAATCTAGGTAATTTATTTGTGTATTTAAAATAAACTAATTCAATAAAAACATCAAATATCTGATGTGTCTGCTTAACCACTGAGATTTTCTGTAAATATAAATGAGTGAGTGCTTTAATAATTAAATTTAACTTATAGAATGGACAGGATAGTCTTAGACAACCAGGTAACACATTTACTTGATTTTTTTCCCATATTACAATTAGATATTTTAAGCTAATTTCAACAAAAAAATTATCTTACAGAAAGAGAAGTCATGGCTTTTAAATATTATATACATTTGGTATGAAGTTCTCTCTTTAAAAGAAAAACTTGGTTTAAAGTATTAAACAGAATATACCCAAGTGTCTCTAGACAGAAGACATCTCAGAGTGTACAGTAATGGGGGGTATTTCTTTTTCGGTATGGACTATCCTTTCCAAATCACCAGAAAGTAACATGAATTACTGCCATAAGCAGTAAAGCTGGAACACATGCTAGACAATGGTACTTAGTGTACTGAAGATAATGCCACATCCAGTGATTAACAATGCAGAATAGCACTGGCTCAAATGAGAGAGGTGCTCAGGCTGACTAGGACTTCCCTTTTAGTCTCTCTTCCTCTCCCTCTCCCCCCTCCCCTCTCTCTCTCTCTCTCTCTATATATATATATATATATATATATATGTTGTAGTCAAGTCCAAGGCTACAAGATATATAGAGACAGAAAAAGAAAATTAAAAAAGGGCAAAGTATGATCCAACTGTCACTATGGTGTGCAGCAGGTGTCTGTCACCACACAACAAATCACCAATGAGAAAGCAACTAGGGCAAATGACAATTATTTTCTCAGGGTTTTTGTAGGTCAGGAGTATAGCCACAGCTCAGTTCTTCTGCCTAAGTGTTCTCAGTGATGCTGTCAAGATGTTGCCTGTGCTACATTCCTACTCAGGGGCTCGACTGGGGCATATCCATTTCCACACTGATTTGAGTTCTTAGCAGGACGCACCTCCTAATTTCAAACTAAGGGTCCAGCTTCTTTGCTGGCTATTGCTCAATATCCTATGTTTTCCTGTTTATGGTTGTTTACCACATAAGCTCCTCCAAGGTGGCCACTCAGTTCACCAAGCCAAAGAGGAGAGCCTCTGCAGTTACTCTAGAAGGGTAGACTCTGATGGAAGATGACAAAAATACAGTGGCATTGGCTTTAAATGAGCCACATGTTCTATCCATGCTCCAGGAAAAGGTACTTTACAAGGGTCCAGCAAACAGCATGTGGGGTGCAGCAATGTTTTATCAGTTCTGTGCCCCACAGGACGATTCCCACTTACCTCCATTCACTCCTTTATTTAAAAATTATTTTTATTGGTTATTTGGGAATCTCACATCATGCCAATGACTCTCACCTTCTAGTCTTCCCATGTTTGCCCCCATTCTTTGTGATACAATAATAATAATAATAATAATAATAATAATAATAATAATAATAATAATAATAATAATAACCAAGACTATTTGTGTGGTCCACATAGTCACAGGAACATGGTTAAATACCTGGTGGCCATGACCTCAAGGGAAGAATGACTCTTTCTCTGTCTGTTTCCATGCCTGAAGCCAATAGCTGAGGAAAGCCTTGAAATGACCAGATGGGGCGAGGCCAGCTCTCCTGTGACCAAGCCACCACCTGTACCTGTACTCCAGGTTGTTGAGGGGTGGGGCCAGCACTCCCTTGTCCACAGACACTAACATGACTTCCCTTGGCAGCCCCAACTATGGGCATCTGTATGGGCTCCTGTGGTAACATAGGCTGCAAAAATCAACAAGACTTTGGGCCCTGTCAGGACCACTGAGATACTCACTGCCCTCAGTGACTACACAGACCACAAGCTTCAACATGGTCTCAGGTGGTTATTCATGAGTCTCATCATCATAGCCCCTGGAGGCGCAAAACCCAAAGGACATCACCAAGGCATCAAGCAGTGGCTCAGAGTGCATACATCCACATGGATCTCAGGGTTCGTAACGCTCTGGGGAAATAGCATAGACCATCATGGCCTCCAATGATGTCGCCCAGAGACGGGATCCCATGACTGGGAGGCAAGTTCAGCCACCCAGGGACCCCAGAACCTGGGGCCACCACTTGCTTAGGTGGCTTTAGGTCCCTGATGGCACTTATATTCACTCTTTAAAAAAAAAAAACAAAAAACAAAAAAACAAAAAAACAAAAAAACAACAAAAAAAAACTTGTTAGTTATTAACTTTACATTCCAGTCATAGCCCCCTCTCTCCTCTCCTCTGGGTTCCTTCTCACTCCATCCCTGGTCCTTTCTTCCTATCCCACCTCCCCTGCCACTCAGAAAAGGGGAACCCCCTCACTAACCTACCCCAGAATATCCAGTTGCATCAGGACTGAGCACTTCTCCTTTCACAGTGTCCTGGCAAGGCAGCCTGCTAGGGGGAAGTGATCAAAAAAGAACACGCAACAGACAGCATGTCAGAGACAGTCTCCATCCCCTTTCTAGGAGACCCACATGAAGACCAAGCTGTCCATTGTGTACATATGTGTAGAGGGCCTTGGTCCAGTCCATGGTTAGTGCTTCAGTCTTGCAAGCCTCCCTGGGCCCCGGTTAGTTGGCACTGTTGGTCTTCTTACAGAGCTCCTGTCCCTTCCATTCTGTCCTTCACCCAACTCTTCCTTCCATGAAGGCTCCTCACATTCTGCTCTGCCCAGTGTTTGGCTGTGAGTCTCAGCTGATGTTTTGATCTGTTGCTGAGTGGAGCCTCTCAGAGGACAGTCATGCTAGGCTCCTGCCCATAGTAGAGTTTGTTAACAGTGTCAGGGGTTGGCTCTCTAAATCTATCAGGAAAAAAAAAAGTGGAAAGACCCTTGAACTTGTTGGCAAAGGATACAACTTTCTGGACAGAAAACTAACAGCTCAGGCTCTAAGATCAACAATTAATAAATGGGATCTCATGAAACTGAAAAGTTTCTATAAGGCAAATGACACTTGCTGTCAACAGAACAAAAACAGCAGCCTACTGCTGGGAAATATCTTCACCAACCCTACATCCAACAAGTGGATAATATCCAAAATATATAAAGAACTCAAGAAACTAAACACCAACAAACGCAATAATTCAATTTTAAAAATGAGGTAGAGAGCCAAACAGAGAATTCTCATCAGAGGAGAGGCAAATAGCATGTAAAGAAGTGCTCTATTCACTCCTCTCAAGCTCATTGGCAACCACTGGGCCACAGTTGGGCAACACAGTTTGGCCACTTTTTTCTAGATGCAGTTGTGGAAAGGACTGAGTAAAGTACTGAAATATGATGAGCAGATTATCTTCCACTGGAACTCTCCTAGAAGCTGTGTGAGTTGAAAAAAAATGACAGTATCTGGCGTAGATCTGGAAGCAGTTAAGTGACTACAGATATTACATTACTAGTAGATGCAGCATTGTTAACAGAATAAAAAGTTAAAGTCCTTTACAAGAATAAAGGTGTTGGGGCTGGAGAGATGGCTCAGTGGTTAAGAGCACTGACTGCTCTTCCAGAGGTCCTGAGTTCAATTCCCAGAAACCATATGGTGGCTCACAACCATCTATAATGTGATCTGATCATATTGTATACATAATAAATAAAATCTTAAAAAAAAAAAAAGAATAAAGGTGTTGTGGCTGGAGAGATGGCCCAGTGGTTAAAAATTGTGTATTGCTCTTCTGAAGAACCCAAGTTCATTTTCCAGCACCCACATGAGGTAGCTCACAACCTCCTGAAACTGGGACTTGTGGGAGATCCAGAGACTCTGGCTTCCAAGGGAACACACATGTATACAAACACACATGCGTACACATAATTTAAAATAGTAACAATAAATACTCATTTCAAAGAAGATGTGTGGCTATTAATCGTGTTTTTTCCTCACTAGGATTTAAGTGTCAAACAAATCAATTTTGGTTAAACTTGTAATTTTCTATTCTTATACATGTGGTCAATCTGATAAATCCATCATCTTCATTGTTTGCATATAACCCTTTAAGAATATCATAACCCTTTCACATATGCTTTATTCTAAGTTATCCCTTCAAGGATCTGTTCTGTAGTAAGTAATGTCAAGGGACTGGCCCCAAATTTGACACTGCCAGAGCAGAGACATGGTCTGTCTGCTTCTGCCAACACTTTGCTGTGTTGCAAGGCCAAGAAGTTGACTTCATCGAAGAAAAGTGCAAGTTTGCTAATCATATTCCAGAGTCGGGGAATGAGATAAGAAGAAAGTGTTGCTGGCCCTCACTTCTCTGCTGAATGCAATATGCCCTCCCGCTGAAGGAATGGGCAAAAACAAAAAAGAGACCGTAAGGAGGACATAGGGAGGAGTCAGTCAAGGTTGCTTTAGGACTGAAGGATTTTAACATGAGCATCTGAGAAGTTTTTCAGTACAAGGAATAGTTAGTCGCATCATTAATCCAATATCCTAGAAAAAAAAAATACATTGGGATAAAGTGGCTGAAAAACAGCTACTCTTCCTAAATAAGGTATCCCAGGAGTGTGTGTGTGTGTGTGTGTGTGTGTGTGTGTGTGTGTGTGTGTGTGTGTGTTGTATATGGTTGGGTATGTAGTGTATGCCTGTGTGGTGTATATGGTTGGGTGTGCATTGTATGCGTGTGTGTGTGTGTGTATGTGTGTATGTGTGTGGTGTATATTGTTGGGTGTGTGTTGTATGCATGTGTGTGTATGTGTCTGTGTGGTGTGTATGGTTGTGTGTATGGTGTATGTATGTGTGTGTTTGGTGCATATGGTTGTGTGTATGGTGTATGTATGTGTGTGTGGTGTATGTGTTTATGTGCATGGTGTATGCTTGTGTGCGTGGTGTATATGGTAGTGTTTATGGTGTGTGCATGTGTGTGGTTGTGGTTTTGTGTGTATGTGTGTGTTTCCTGTTGAATAAAACAAATAAATTCTACTAGTTAACTTGACTGGCTGACAATCATCCTTTCACTCTCTCTGTGTTGCCTTTTAGTCTTTCTTTAGGGCTTGGTCATTTTGCCATGTGACACTTAAAATAGAAACTGCTATTATGACTCATATAGTCACTAAGTTACCAAGATAATATACTGTCAGGTGGTCAGGGCTTTTACGTCCTTTCTAGCTCATTGTGTGGGATTTCTGGAAAATAGCACAGACATGGTCTGGGGCCACCACACACATTTACTAACGTCATGAAAATAACAAATTCATTGGGGAAAACACGCCAATTTCATAAAAAATTACTTTTTGCTTTTCCTTATTTTTCCTCTTTCTTTCTCAAATTCCTCTAATCCACATTGAATGTGACCATTAATGTATTTAGATTACCTAAACTTGATTTTCTGCCTCTACACAATTACAATAAATCTGCTCTGTTGTTGTCTTACACAAATTGACTAATACAGCATATACAAACCTAAGGTTTATGACAAGTGCCTTCCCAGCCAATCCAGATGTCAGGAGCCTAAAGGACATAGACCTGGGCACATACTACCAATAGAATCTTTGAAATATTAATTTTACCTAAAGGGCTGAGAAAAAGACACTTTTGATGCTTAAATTCATTTGTCAAATTGGCATGTGTTTCCTCTCCATGGGGCTGGCTAAACCACAGAAGGAAAATAAACAGAGTATAAATATCCATAGTTAAAAGTAACATCTGTGTTGAACACTAGTTCTTACAGTTTCACTGTGTCCAGGTTTATGCCTTTGGTTAATGGGTGAGTGGCAAGAATGATAGGTAAAAGCATCAACTACCTTTGCTCTCAGAATGCAGAAGGTGGTGAGCAACACTGGAAACTCTCTCGTGCAAGCCTGCTTATGTTGGGGTTGTTGGGGGCTGGTTTGATGTATTTCTATGCTAATTAATAAAAAGCCATCACACCTGGGCAGGGCAAATGAGATAAGCATGGCTAAGGTTCCCAGGTTTGGAGAGACAAAGATAATCTTGGGAAGAAGAAGAAAGGCCTGAGGAGAGAGGAGAGAGAAGAAGGCAGCCATGGGTTAGATGGAGGAGAAGCACGTGGCTGGTGTGGATGGAGATTTAGTCCAGATGAAGAGCATTAGCAACTTTTTGGTATTATAGATGGGAAGCAGCTTGGTAGAAATTATTAGAACCCACTATGGGAAGTAGTTTAAAGGATTAATGTCTACCCTGCCCCAGGTTAAGTAAGGCTATTTTAAAATATAACAGGAGTCCGTGTTTTGATTTATTGCTAGTGAGTCATACTGCCATAACAATAAATATAGACCTAATGATAAACAATTATTAGGCCCTATTAATAATAGAACCACAACAGAGGACCATGGTCATCTATGCTTCCTCGCTGTGGATCTGATATGACTACCTTGACTCTCCTGTTCCCATGAAGGATTGCATCCTTTTTTTTTTTTTAAAGGAGAAAATTGTTTATTTATTTATTTTTTTCATTTTATATATTTTTTTTAATTTTTTTATTAGTTTATTCTTGTTACATCTCAATGGTTATCCCATCCCTTGTATCCTCCCATTCTTCCCTCCCTCCCATTTTCCTCTTATTCCCCTCCCCTATGACTGTTCCTGAGGGGGATTACCTCCCCCTGTATATGCTCATAGGGTATCAAGTCTCTTCTTGGCAACCTGCTATCCTTCCTCTGAGTGCCCCCAGGTCTCCCCCTCCAGGGGACATGGTCAAATATGAGGCACCAGAGTACGTGAGAAAGTCATATCCCACTCTCCACTCAAGTGTGGAGAATATTCTGACCATTGGCTAGATCTGGGTAGGGGTTTAAAGTTTACCACCTGTATTGTCCTTGGCTGGTGCCTTAGTTTGAGCGGGACCCCTGGGCCCAAATCTGCCTATCATAAGGTTCTACTTGTAGGTTTCTAGGACCCTCTGGATCCTTCTACTTTGCTATTCTCCCATGCTTCCTTTTTTTAATTATTCACTTTACATCCCAGTCATAGCCCCTTCCTTCCTCTCCTCCCATTCCCACCTTCCCTCTTTATTTTCCCTATCTCCCCTCCCCTACTCCTCAGAGAAGGGGAGCCCCAACCTTGCACCACCCACCCCAGCATATCAAGTCACATCACAACTGATTACACCCTCTCCCTCTGTAGCCTGGCAAGGTCGCTCCACCAGCGGAAAGTGATCAAAAAAGCAGGCAACAGAGGAAGAACTGTCTCTTGAACTGTGAGCCAAAGAAAATTGTTTCACCTTGAAGTTGTTGTTGTTGTTGTTGTTGTTGTTGTTGTTTTCTCAGTGTATTTTATTGCAGCTACAAGAAAAATGACTAAGACAAAAGGAAAACAATATTTCAATCTTCATAGTCGTAGACCTCTAAGGTATATGTTTGGTGGGGATTCAGTGCAAATCTGGTGCCCCATGTTTGCCCACTTCCCATTGGTGGGGAGACCTGGTGTCACTTAGAGAAAGAATAAGCAGGCTACCAAGCTGAGACTTGATAGCCTATGACCATATAGTGGGAGAGGAGGTCCCACTTGGTCATAGACCTACAGGAAGGGCATAGGGGAAAGCGGGAGGGAGGGAGGAACGGGAGGATACAAGTGATGAGATAACAATTGAGACGTAATATGAATAAGTTCATAAAATAAAATTTTTAAAAAAGTCTCAAGCCTGAGATTATTGAATTTTAATTCACGATACACAAGGCAGCTCAATCTTTGCTACTCTAACAATCTTTGCTACTCTGCACTCTAACAATGTTCACATCACTATTGTGAAAACATAACTTCAAAAGTAACTCATATAATTATTTGAATATTTATTATTTTCTACAGTCTCTTCAACTCCAATGTTCAGATATAATGGAGAAACGTCACAGTTAGGTGGTACTGAATGGATTCTAGGGTCTTTACAAAGCCTGTGTTCAGACAAAAAGAGAAAGAAATCATCAATTTTATTTCCACACTGTATCTCACTGTACTGCATGGCATGAGGCCAAGCTATAAAAGATGTTTTAATGTGGCAAGCTACATGAAAGAAACACCTTAATGATGTTTGGTCCTGCCTGAATATTAAGAGATAGCTTTGAAGACTCACACAATAAGGTCTACAATCTGATGATTGCTTGTATTTCTCCATTAAGATGCGGCAAATGTTATTTGAAAGTTTTATGCTAGGCCTACCTATAGATAGGAATGCTTTTACTGCCAAGTTGTCATCACCCAAAGCTTGCAATTGATGACACAGCTTATGATCGGACATAAAATTGTAAATTAGTGTCACATGGGAAAAGCTATTTCTGAGGACAACGCATTTACAATTTGAAATGGAATTACACAAAATACTGTGGAGAGGGGGTTTATTTACCTAAGAAAATGTGTATGTGTGTGTTTTTAAAGGAAATTCAGGCAGAATAAGATAAAGTGATTTTTTTTTTTGAGGACAGGATAAAATATGACCTATAAAACTAAGCAATTTCTCTCTCTCTCTCTCTCTCTCTCTCTCTCTCTCTCTCTCTCTCTCTCTCTCCTCTCATCTCCATCCCTCTCCTCCCTCTCCCTCTCCCTCTCCCGTTCCCTCTCCCTCTCTCTCTTTTGTTATTGTAGATTAAATGACCTTTCATGTACACACCACAGAAAACGTGGAAAGAGCCTGTGATGCAGGAATCCCTCCAAGGTGAGAACAGAGCTCCTGTTTGCCAGTTCCCAACTCTTACTGCTTTAAAGCAAGGCTTTACCTAGCAGATCATATGGAAACCAATGAAAAGTATCCAGTTTATCATGTATTTATTGAGATTAAGGAATAATCTGAAATCTTTGCGAATTAAATAGCTTATATAGACATAAACACTTATTCTTGAAAGTATATGTGAGAACTAACTAGCTTCTCTTCAGTGGTGGATGGCTGTTACTGAGTGTTTGTTGAAATGCAGATTCTTGGGCTCCACCCTGATCTGAATAGAAAATATTAGTCAACTACTTTGGTCCACCTTGTTTTGGGTCCAGTCCCCAGATGCTCATGACACCTATTAAGGGTGGAGCCATGCCTCAAATCCTCCCACTGAACTACAAACTGTTATTATTATTATTATTATTATTATTATTATTATTATTATTATTATCATCATCATCATCATCATCATCATCATCATTATTAATTGGTATTAAAACAAGACCTTTCACTGCATATAGTCCTTTGTTTGGAGGCCAGACCCCATTAGATTTCCCACGTACACATTAGCATGTCTATTAATACTGCCATTGTTGTTCAGGCTGACAGAGGGAGGATTAGTGTCACCCATGCAAGGATGAGTCCCCTAATGGGTTACCCAATACAAAGTGAGCAGTCCTGAAATCATATACACATAAACAACAGAAGTGAATTTAGCAGGTTGGTGCAAATGGACATATGGGATAGTAATCATCGTCGTCATCATCATCATCATCAAAGAAAACAACAACAAAAATACCTTCAAGGTGAGAGTTGAGTGGAGGATGCATGGGAGGGCTTAGGTAGAGGGAAAAGGAGGGTGGTGTAATTGTGTTTTAATTAAAAACATAGTTTTAAAAGGCCTTTGTATCACCTACTCTACCTTGTTCATTTATCATTAATAGGAGCACTGAAGTGTTGTGGCAGCTTATCTACCTGTAGCTGCATAACACCCAAATAAACAATCAGTTCCCTCCTCAGTCAGTCATTTTGCTGAGATCTTTGGTTTGGGTCTGTTTTCAAATATATAGTTTTTGAAACAATAAGGAAAGCTGGGATCCCTTTCCTTGGGCTGAGATAGAGGTTGCTAGCTACCACAGCATTTCCGTTAAATCCTCATCCCGTTATCGTAAGCATATCAATAGTCGTAACCACTAGTCTTAGCTGATGAGTGTAAAGGGAATTGTAATACACACACTTATTAGCTGTTTCAGATAAAAGATAATTTGTCCTCTATATATTCGCATGTTTAGCCTTGCCATAATGGGATAATGTGTGTGTTTAATTTAGACATTGAAAATTTGAAAAGAACTCTGCAAATTGAGATAAGTTTCTCAAAATCCTTTCATAATCAGTACCTTTCACATAGAAACATTTAGATGAGAAACAAAATCCCATCAAAGGTTGTAATTTTAATTTATATAAGGCATGTTATTAAATCTGTACATCACTGTGAGTTACTACTATCCGACACCTCTGTCAGGGTGGCTAAACACAGGATTAATTATTTCAATATATAAAAATGCACTGTTTTTAAAAAAAAGAAATAAAAATAAAAATGCACGGCTTCATTCTTTTGTTTTTCTTTTTAATCATTTCTGTAGATTTTTAATTTATAGGCAGATCTCTCTCTCTCTCTTTTTCTCTCTCTCTCTTAAAATGGGGCTCCGATAAAGAAAATGTTTTATATAATCTAGGCCAGTTCTTCTTGGAGTTTTAAGCCTGTCTATATTTGAAGTCCTCAATATTTTCTTAAACGGTAATATAGAAAGACCAAAGGCGGCTATGGAAAGTGTGCTAAATCCCAGAGGTTGCTACTAACGTAGCTCATTCATCACATTAAACATATTGAAGAAGTGAATTTGGAGATGAAGAAATTCGAGGTGCTTCCCAGTGTGAAGCCCTGACTCAGGTGGGCACAGGTTCTCTGTTGTCTACAGAGAATGGCATATGACACTGGGCACTAAAGTATCCATCTACTAGCTGTTGTCCCTATCTAAGTGGGAAAAATAGAAACAGAGGGCTAATATAGGCAGCACTGTCACTCACATATGTTCCCTCCTTATCACTCAGCCAGGCAAATACCTCAGGGATGGAAGAAATACAGGTAATAGATAAAGCTGCTACGATACATATACACAGATATAAATTTCAATAATGGAGCTGTGAGATTGGGCCGTACCTTGGGAGAAGACAGTGTACCTCTCAGACGTCTGCATTTGCACAGGGCTGCCTGGGAGCAGCATCACTGGGTAAAAGCAGTTGCATTCTCCAAAGCAACTAGGAGGTCGAGTGTTGCCTCTAAGCAAACAAACAAACAGAACTTTTAAACGGTACTCATAAATGTGACAGCTGCTTTATTCTGTAGAGGAGGTTCTCTGTGAGCTTTTCATGCCCACTTGTGCAAAGATAGAAAAAGAAAGATGAAAAATGAATGCCATTTCCAAATCTGATTACATGTGATGGAACATTTGGAAGTGTGTGGATTTGGGAGTCTTGTCCATTCACTAAAAGCCTGTGCTGCCTGCCCCATAGCAATGTATTATAAGCAACAGAAAGGCAGAAAAAAATGGATCTGCTTTGTTGTGGTGGTGGTTGTTTATTTGTTCATTATTACTGTATTCCCAGAGACCCTTAATTGGTGTTCAATATGTTTCTACATTTATTTATTGTTAATTGAAAATGGATTTTTTTCATACAATATATTCTGATTATGGCTTCCCCTCCTCCTGCTCCTCCCTGCCCCTCCCCAATTCTCATTCACATCTGGATCCACACTCTTTCTGTCTCTCTTCAGAAAACAAGCTCCACCTATTGTTTGGTTATGTGTCTCTGCATTAGTTTCCATCAGCTGATGGATGAAGCCTCTAAGAAAGCAGTTATGCTAGACTCCTGTCTGTAGACATAGCAGATTATCCTTAATAATGACAGGGGCTGGTTCTCTCCCATGGGGTGGGTCTCAAGTTGACCCAGTCATTATCTTGCTATTCCCTCAATCTCTGTTCCATCTTTATTCCTACACTTCTAGTAGGCAAGACAAGTTTTGCGTTGAAGGTATTACGGGTGGGTTAGTGTTCCCTTCCCTCTACTGGAAGTCCCACCTGGCAACAGGAGGTGACAACTCCAGGCTCCTTAACTCCCAAGCTAGGACTCTCAGATGGTGTCACCTCCATTGACTCCCAGGAGCCTCCTGTCCTCTGTCCCAGAGAGGCCCCCCCCCCACTGATTTCCATTGTTTCTCCTTGTCCTTCTCCCCTCCCCAAACCTAATCCTCAGGCCCATTACCCTCTCCCACTCAGTTTCCTCCCTCCACCTACTTCAGATGTATATTTTATTTCTTCTTCTAAGTGAGATTCAACATCCTTTCTTGGGCCCTCCTTGGCTTCTTTGGGTCTGTGGATTATAGCATGGTTATCCTGTACGTTATGGCTGATGTCCACTTATAAGTGAGTATATATACCATGCGAGTCTTTCTGGGACTGGCTCCATCCACTTGCCTGCAAATTGCATTATGTACTTGTTTTTAATAGCTGAGTAGTATCCCATTGTACAAATGTACCACATTTCTTTATCCATTCATCACTTGAAGGACATCTAGGTTGTTTCTAGTTTCTGGCTATTATGAATAAAGCTGCTAAGAACATAGTTGGATGCCCTTGTGGTATGGAGGAATATCTTTTGGGTATATGCACAGGAATGGTATAACTCGGTCTTGAGGTAAATCTATTCCCAATTTTCTGGAAGGATGGAGATAGTTGGAGGGGTCAAAGACACTACAAGAAAACCTACAGAGTAAACTAGCCTGGGCCCATGGGGGCGGGGCTCACAGAGACTGAACCATCAATCAAAGAGCAGACATGGGCTGAACTTAGACCCTCTACACAAATATAGCAGATAGGTAGCTTGGTCAACATGTGGGTCCCCTAACAATGGGAGTAGGAGTTGTCTCTGACTCTGTTGCCTGCTTTTGGATCCCTTTCCCCTACACTGGCTGCCTTGTCTGGCATCAGTGGTAGAGGATGTGCTTAGTCCTGCTGTAACTGAGATGCCAGGGTGGGTTGATACGCCTTGCCAAGGATTTTACCAGAGGAATAGCTCTGCGGCTGCATAGACTGATTGTTTCCCCTCAATACTCTACACTCTCCTTACTCATGGAGTGAGAAAAAATACAATTATTCTAACTTAAAAAGAAGGGCCCAGGGGTGCTGCTCAAACTATGGCACCAGCCAAGTACAATACCGGCTGTAAACTTCAAACCCCTACCCAGATCTACCCAATGGACAGGACATTCTTCACAGTTGAGTGGAGAGTGGGGTCTGACTTTCACATGAACTCTGGTGCCTCATATTTGACCACATCCTCTGGATGGGGAGACATGGTGGCACTCAGAGGAAGGATAGCAGGCTACCAAAAAGAGACTTGATACCCTATGAGCATATACAGGGGAAGGAGGTCCCCCTCAGTCACAATCATAGGGGAGGGAAGTAGGGGGAAAGCGGGAAGGAGGGAGGAATGGGAGGATACAAGGGATGGGATAACAATTGAGATGTAATATGAATAAATTAATAAAATATATTTTAAAAAGAAAAAAAAAAGAAGAAGAGACAGGTGCAATGGCACACCTCTGTAATCCCAGAACTCAGGAAGGCAGAGACAGGAGGATCTCTGAGAGTTCAAAGCCAGCCTGGTCTACAAAGCGAGTCCAGGACAGTGAGGGCTACATGGAGAAACCCTGTCTCGGAAAGAAAAAAAAAACACAAATGAAAAAACAAACAAACAAAAACAAACAGAGAAGAAGAAGAAGAAGAAGAAGAAGAAGAAGAAGAAGAAGAAGAAGAAGAAGAAGAAGAAGAAGAAGAAAGGAAGGAAGCTAGGCTAGGGGTGTGGCTCAACGGCAAAGTGCTTCCTTAGTGTCTACAGGATTCTGTGCATGATCCTCAGCACCTCCTCTTAATACACCGCCCCCCAAAAAGCCAACTCAAGACATTGTGATCTGCTGAAAGCCCCTCTGTATATATACATCGAAATATCTTCCTAAAATCATTAAGGAATATAAAGTGTTTGCTTTCTCTGTCATTTGTGTGCCTTTCACTTCTAGTTACCAGAAAATACAACGGCGCTGTCTTAAGCCAAAAGTCAATTTACAGATTCGTGTACGAAAACACTCGAAGGTGGGATCTGTTTCAGTATTAACTGAGTCCAACGTGCACCAGTGCAGGCGTGGATTTAGCTGGTCTCCAGCACCCAGGTTTGTTTCCCTGAACAGAAATGCTGTCTTCAGCTCTCCTACACTGCACTTCACTAATCAGAGGCCCCAAACAAGACTTGAGTAAGCAGGGCCCCCATGCATCCAGAAATGTCATCTTTTGACTCTGAATGACTAAGCTAGATCACATACTAATCCTAACTTCCAAGAGAACATCCCGCACTACCTTTGACTAGACTTGAGTAGGTGCTCCCTAGCCCCAGCAAGTTCTGAGCAGTGACCCATGTCACTTAAAGCAAGTGAGATATGGCACCTTGCGAGATGGTGACTGATCCTCTAAGTATGTATCCTGTCCACAGAAATGTCCTTTACAAGTTACCATGGTGGACTGCTCTGCCTTCGTGTGGCCCAACAGACAGTGTATTTGGAAAATACCTTCCATTAGGGCTTTTGCCCACCCTCGCCTTGAATCTAAAATGCCTTTTCATCTGCTTTTGTCCTTACACTGGTCTTCTAGGATGGAGACTAGCGAGCAGAGGAAAGCCTGCACGCGGCCCTATCCCGAGTGGGGCATCAGCACCTGTGGTGCAGCTCGGCTCCGCCCTGACTCCCTCCCGAAGCTCCCAAGGCGGTAGGGAACCGGGTCCGGGCTCGCGCCTCATCCTGCTCCGGCGGGCGCGCGCGGGATGCGGGCACCCGGGAGACTGTGCGGCTGTGTGGGCCAAGGGCCGATCCCAGTGCGCGCGCCAGAGCCGGGCTGCCCCGCCCCGCCCCGCCCCTCCCCGCCCTGAGCTCCTGGACCACTCGCCCTGCGAGCCCCGCCCCGGGCGCCCAGCCCACTCGGCCAGCAAGCGGATGCTCCTGGAAGCCGCCGCAGCGGTGGCCTCGCAGCAGCAGTAGCGCAGAGAAGCGGAGGACTTGGAGGCAGAATGCGGGAGCTCCACAGCCCGAGGTAATCTCTAGGATGGCGGGCAGGTCCTCACCTAGGAGCCCTACCCTGGCCACTTGAAATGCGGACTCCAGAAATGGCAGCGCGACCATCTCAAGTTTCTGGTGCCTGGAAACGAAGGGTCTTGAGATCTACACTCCTTGAATGTATATGCAGCCTTCCCTTTTCTTGTTTGAAATACGTTGATTTAAACAATGCAAAGACACCCCCTGCCCCCGAGTCACTGTCGGTTTGTAAATATAATCCTGGAAGTTTTTTCTTTTGTTTTGTTTTGTTTTCGCATGGTGTGGTTCTTTGCTTTTGCGTATTTATTAACCTGTTAACTCGAACTAGTCGAAAACTGTCGTTTGAAATATTCTTCGAGGAACACGGGCAAGTTTCGATAGTGCTTTCAGACATCTGGTATTTATCAGCTTAGTTAGCATTCGTATTCCCTGAAGAGGTCCCAGAGCTGGTCCCTTGGAAATGGGTCTTCCATGTGTCACTCTTGCCCTCTAGTGCCTCACCCGCTTGGTGGCAGTCTGATGGCTAATATTAATAAGATGTTACATAACAAGAGGGTACTGGCCAAGGCTGGCCTCACTGCCACTTGGAAAGGCAGAAAGCCCAACCGAAAGGCTGCACCTACTCCTCTTTCGATTTTTTTTGTCTGTCCATTGAAACTTTCCCCCGCGTATTTCCAACTCTGAACTTTAATTCCAGGTAAGTACATCTGTTTGTTTATACTTTGTATTGACCGTTCACTCCGAGGAGCTTTCAGTAAGAGAGAACTTTATTTTCATCCCTTCAAGAATCTCTGCCTTGAGCGCATGCCTAATTTTATTAACTAAGATAATGAACTTGTAAGGTACTTCATCATTTAAAGATCCTTTTAAAGTTTCACTTTCTTTAGGTTAAAGAATGAAGGAGGTGACCCTCTGAGTTGGTTAAGATGTATACTAACAAATTCATTGTGCAGTAGTAGCATGGTTAATAAACTGTATGTCTTTTGGGTAGTTTGAGTTTTGGAAATAACATTAAAGACTTAAAATCTAATCACTTTATCATGCAGTAACAGTGCTTCATATTTGATGCAGTTTATATCTTAAAATATTGTTTAAAATGATATGATAGAAACATTAGCTATAAGTTGAAGTAAATAATTGGCCTAACTATTGAATAAAGAAGCCTTAAATTAATAGAAAATAGATGTGTTCTTCCATGTACTATAGCTGCTTTGGGGGAGGGAAGAGGGGAAAACTAAATTACATTTCAGGAGCTTAGTCTAATCACTTCTCAACTAGTTTTTTTTTTCAATATATGGGCACTATTTTAGGCCTGAGACACATTTAATACACATTTAATAATAAAGGTATTTTTATAAACACATTAGGAAATAGCAACAACAGATGAGTTCTTGATGTTAGGTTAAGGCACAAATTAAAACAGGGAGTTGAGATGGAACAAGCTCAGGTCCATGATTTTTCCTTTTGTCCATGAAAAATCCTCTAAGATAAGCTATGGACCCATGCTGCTCGTGAGAGGAGGATGACGAGAGGAAAGTTTAATATTCAGCTGAAAAGATTTCTTTTACTTCAGCCACAATTCCTAGTCAGTTTTGCATTTGGGGAGATTCCAACTGTAAATAGACATATGAGAGAGCTGATCTTTAAGATCCTCCTGAGGAAATCCACGCCCTGCACTGGCAGAGGCTTCGCTGTGGCAGACTAACGCTGTGTCTGTACTCTGTAGTGCTGTCTTTGTCCCCTCTGGGCTGTTGACGGTAAAGCAGAAGGCTTAGTTCTTCCTGGAAGTCAATGTCACTCACATACTGGACACTGGAGTTGGCCGTTTTCTCTGCTTACTAACATGTTTGAGATTGAGTGAGATTTCTATCTCTTCGTAGAGAATTTTGTTACAGTTCGGTTTGGTTCAGGTCTAGTATATCTTCTTTTGGAATACCTTTTCTTGTGGAAAAAAAAATCTTATTTCTGAAAATTCCAGCAAATGAGAGATTTGCTTTTTGTTGTAATTGGGAGATTTAATGAAGAAGCCCCTAGGGAGCTACAGTTGAAATATTCAGTGACTAAACTTTATTTCAAAACTTTAAAGTCATAAAGAGATCATAATTGCTTTAGTTGGGTTCAAGAGACCCAATTGTATGGATTCCCTTATCGTGGCTAAGGTTTCAGCTAACCGTTGGTGATTATGACCAGCTTCTAGGCTGAAAAGTATATTTGCTGGGGTTATTTCCAAAGGAAACTACTTAAATACACATGTTTATGGTTTGTCTGTACTTATATGAGAACAAAGAACTAGACTTAAGAATAGCTACACTATTCCCAGCTGCTTGGCTACTGAGGCAGCAAGGGTGCTTTCCTTTCCCCAGAATATGGTCACTGGAAAGAAGGGGACCTCTGAAGGCTGGTATAGATAGAGGGTGCTGCTGAGCCAAAATAATACCAGCTGTGATATACAGATCATTAATGTGAACCATACTAAAAAAAATTGTATTATTTAAGTTCCTCTTACAGTTATAGGAAAGAATTAAACTATAGCTTCTATCTTTTTAGAAAAATCTATTCAAGTGATGTGCCTGGTTATCATAGGGAATGGTTTTCTGAAATTTTATCTTTATTTTATTTTGTGTGTATGAGTTTTTTTCCCTGTATGTATGTATTTGAGCAATTTATATCCTCTGTGCCTGTGAAGGTCAGAAGAGGGCATCAGCTCACCCAGAACTGGAAGTACATATGGTTGTGAGCTACCACGTGGGTGCTGGGAACTGAACCTGGATCCTCTGCAAGAGCAGCAAGTGCTCTTAGCCACTGAGCTGTTTCTCCTCCCTGGTTTATACTTTTACCTTATTCTAAATGTTTCAAACAGTTTCATGGAAGCTATATGGCTAGAAAAAAAGTTCAGCCCTCTTGTGATTAATACCCATAACACAGAAATTTCACACTTCTAAAATTACTGAGAGCTGTAACAATTGAATACCTGTTGCTAAAAACCAGGGTTTAAGCAGCCAGCATCATAGACCTTGGTTACAACCCTTAGTTGTCTCAGTTGTACCAAGTTCTGGTTCTTTAATTACAGTGCTTGTAAAAGTTAAAGTAGACTAGATTCCAGGCCTGGCTCTGACCTTGCTGGCTCTGGGATTGGTTTTGTCACCCTTGTGATGATCTCAAAGCCTTCTTCCCTGGTCTTTTGTCCAGAACTGTAGAAATCCTGATGACGAGCCGTAAGTGAGAAACACAAATCTTAACTTGTTGGAGAGTTATTTTCTAGAGCTGTCAGCTGTTAAAATCACAGCTCTAGTCATTTACCTTATGCTGTCACGATTGACACACTCCACACAAACAATTTCATGAAACTTGTTTCAACTAGGTGTTATTCCTACTTTAAATGAGGAAACTGAGGCACTAAGATATTAACTATGTAAGATTACACCCCAGGACAGCAGTGGAGCTGAAATTCAGTTCAAATCAAGCTTCAAATGCACATGGCAGTAGCCACTACTCAATTGTGTCAACATCCGTGGCATCAAATATGCATGCTTTATAAGGCTCTCGCTATAATGTAAACAATCCTGGTGCTTCTCCAGCCACTCCATACCATTCTGCTCTAGAATAGGAAATAAGGTACTTGTTAGTATGGGTTAGAAGCCTATTTGCCTAGCATAGATGCTATACCAGACATAAAGCGGTGCCCAGGATAATTATATGTAGCATGCTCCTTAAGGAAATGTGGATGGGCAAGTTTAGTTGCCACTCTGAGTGCTTAGATGTTACTTATTCTAAAAGATGCCCACAGAAAAAGAGGAAACTAATCTGACCTCCTCATGGATGGATTTCTAGACTTGTGGCATGGGACCAGCCCCTTCACCCTGGTCAGAATTCCATACCATCTTCCCTAGTCTTCAGTTTCCTACTTTGGACCCATTTTCTCTCTGTGGGTTGGCCGTCTTTCCTTTTCTGCCTTATGTAATCTGTCTACAGCAAACCCCACCATCCTACGGTCAACTATGTGATATGGACAAACTGTGTCTTGTGAGAAAGATACAAATTACACTCTCTGGTTCTCAGAGATGTTATGAGCAGATTAAAGCCTTCAGGCTGAATCGTGCCTGCTGTTATGTACGTACTCTAGCTCAACCTAAGAAATAATAGGCAGACATTCTGCCACTTCAGCCTTACACACAGGGACAACAGACAGCAAACAGTAATGGAATATTTTCCTCCCCTGCCTTGCTAGATGGCACAACACTGGATGAAATGAACTAACTACAATCTCCCCTTCATGACTTTTAACTACAAAGAGGATGGGAACATTACAGTCATCATTTTCTTTTTAATTTACTGTGCAAAGCTAATGACCCCAACTGTGGCTTTTCTCACATCCATTTTTAAAGTCCCTGTGCCAGAGATAGAGTGTGTTCTTGGTAGGGCTCCACAGAATCCAGTTTCTTGTGCGCCTACCACAGCAGGGTTCAATTAACATGACACAATTTCACACGTTATTTCCCAGAGAAAAGCATGCTCTTTGTCAATTTTTAATAGTGCTAAATTACTTTTAGCATAGTCAAGAAAATTATTTGAAGGCTCCAAATGCATTTTTCAACTCTTATATATAATGAATTTGAGAAAGAGGAATGAATATTGTTTAGTGTCTTTCAACTGTGTTAGAACCTCTGGCTCCTTAGTTATTAAGAGTCATTTTCCAGATGGCTGCCTGTTTTCCATTTTGTGTTGCCAATTTCAACATGATTTTTACTCCATTTGAAATAGATATTTTCTTTAGGGTGATGGCAGGTGTCAGTGGAAGCGAAGAGAACTTACCTTGATAAACTGGTTCTTCTTCTTACAGATACTAAAGGACCTTACCGATTGTTTGTTCATATATATTTGGTTCCTCCCTGTGTGTTTGGAATGGCTTGTGATTCTAAAAGTCATTGCCCCTTCACTTTTTCTTAATGAAAAATAATTGGATAATGTCTAATGTTTTCTTGGTGTAATATCTTTTTTTAAACAGGTACATCCAAAGAGTCTCCAGCCACACTAAACTCTGCAAAACTTCAGAGTGTGAAAAATAGAATCCAACTAAAAGCCAGTGAGAGTCACATTCTGTACATTCTGATTTATGGTTCTGGTCAAGATGGTCACTGCTGTTCTCAATGTTTATATTATTGACCTGACTGTTTGAGGCCAGTGTGATTGATGGCTTGACTTGAGTAGTGCCCTACTTTGTGAATGAGCTGCTATTTATAAAACCGAGTAAAGGCCCCTTTTCACCCACTGAACAGGTATTCAGTGGTGGGATGTTATTCTCTTAAGAAGAGTTTTTGAGGTCACTGAGAACAAAGCGAACCATGCAAGTACTCACACGTGCCTCTCCATCTATGGAGAAACACTACACAAAACATCACAAGACTACAAGACATGGAACATGCCTCAAAAACAGGCAGGGCAATGGGAAGATGTTTCAGAGAGAGGATCGCAGACCTGGGATTCACAGCTGACCTCTATGAGCTAAGATATTTACACTTAGAATTAAGATACAGCAGTTGAAACGGAGAAAAACTTCCAGGTGTAGTTAATGAAAAGACCCTGAGACAAGTAAATGGACTCTTTGGGAGAGTGAGAGAAAACCCAGCACCTGAGCGAGCACTGCAGGTCAGGGTAGGGTGTTAACCATGCAGGGCCTTAGAACCATGCATAGGAATTTGAATTTGAATTAGTAAGTTGTAAGCATCCCGTGATAAAAATTCTAGCTCTAAAAAACAAATCCGAGTTCTACTTTAATGCCACATCAAAGAAAGGTAGTGGGGTTAGTGGCTAACATGTCTGCCGGGCTCTGTGTGTAACGGTTTCGTGCACAATAGCTGCATATGTAGTGTCTCCTGGCTGAGGAGAGATGCTCCTGAATGGAGTGAGCTTGGGGAAGTAGAATTGGGAAGGTGTGCCCTCATTTACATACGCCAGGCTGAAATGAAGCACCGTCGGGCATGAGCCATTAGGTGCTGTGTGGTAAAGAAGAGGGTTTAGGCTGTTGTGGAGCAAACTTGCCTTTTAGAGGGAAACTTAAGACTGTGTAGTTGCAGGGAAGGGAAAAAGCAGGATGTTGTAGAGGGTGAGACGATCTTTAAGACAGGAAGTAAACAGCACTAAACTGCTACAGGAAGTCCCTGAAACTGGCCGGATCCACTAGAATTATTCACTCTCTCAAGAGTATATAAACAATAAAGACTTCAGAGAGGCACGCTCAAAGAAGACAGACTTCAAAGAAGTCTCTCAGACAAGGGCCATAGCCCCTGGGAAGGAGCAGAGGCCGGGGAAACAGCCTAGAAGAAGCAAAGACGAGCTGAGTGGCCTGGAAGAGACTTAGAAAAACTGAGCTACGTGGAATGGACCCTCGGCAACCTGTAGGCTGTCTTCAGGTTGTGCAGTGTGGTCCAGGCTGCCAGCCTTGCTCATCCGTCACCCATGTTGGGGTGTGTTTTGGTGATACAGCTGCCTTTGAGTGACTTTTTGCCCTATAAGTAACCCCACATGCCTATTCGAGTGAGTAACCACAGTAAAATTCAGTGGTTCAAGACGTTGGACTTTGGTGGTATCTATACTGTGTCATCAGTTTCCTATTTGGGATAAGTAGACATTTGTTCATATCTCCCCAGGAAAGGACATCTCACACAATATAGACAGACGATCACGTACGCAATTTTGAATAAGTTGTTCCCTTTTTCCGATGATTCCGTTGGAACCAACTGGCCACACAGTTGATGTGATTTGTCATTGTCATTTTATCAAGTTGCTAGCTGATTTGAAGAACTGGGGCTTAAGCTATGGCTATCTGGGATTCAAATAAGCTTTTGGGATTTATTAGAGCATAGATGGTAATAAAAACTGGGGAATGCATGACTCATCTAAAGAAAGAGAGAGGGTAGGAAGAAGCCACGGGTCTGGTATCGTCTCTGACTGAACTGCCTCCTTTGCTTGGAAGCACATGTGATTGTTCATGGGTGTGATCTGTGCACCCCACAACTCCACTCAAGGTGAAATGTGTATAGCTGTCCTTTGTGGGTTGTTCAGTGTAATTGCATTGCCAGATGTTTCTCTCATGGTTCATTTCTGTAACAATCTCCATCACAATTAACAGGGTGGTTATGTTCATTCTTTCTCCATGTCAGGTGCTATTCTAAGAGTTTAATGATTTACACCCCGGCTTCTTCACTCATAGGTTGTGATATCCAATGAGACTGAGGTAACAGAATGTGGGGTTGTGACAAGTTCAACGATAGTCAGCGGTTTCTAAGTGTTCAGTGGCTACAGGTTAGCTCGTGGTCAAACGTGATGAAGCTGAGGTGTGTCTGCTTGTGCTAGCCCAGGCTGTACCATAGAGCCTCGGTTCAGCCTTGGTTCTGAACAAGCAGCAGGCACTGCCAGCATGGTGACGATGATGTAGCCTACTGAAAATGCATCTGCTCAAGTGTGAGAGCATACACAGAGAGTTTTTCACTTGTTTGTCATTTTCTTTTCTTTCTTTCTTTCTTTTTTTTTTTTTCAGATTTTGAGTATTTTCTTTATTAACTTTCCATCCTGGTCATAGCCCCATTCCTCCTCTCCTCCCAGTTCCTCTTAAATACAAATGTTTAATTATAGAAAACAGACTAAATATTTTCCTGCCTATATTCCTTAGCATATAACTATCAAGTTATTATTTCTTTGTGTTTTATTATTATAGAATGCTGAATTTTTTAAATTGCTGTTTGAGTCACTGACTTGAGCTTCATAAAAAAATTGTTAAATTAATTTTGGCTTAAGAATAGAACATAATTCCCAACAATTTCTGAAATGGCTCTAAATATACCTCTGGCATTTTGTTGCTATGTATTTATGCAAAGCAGTGTTCTCAGCATTGATGATCATAAAAATCAAAGTATTAATCCATGCTAAAAAGCTGAGAATGTTGCGCATCCTGCACACCAAATATTCAGCAATGCTTAATTCTTTGTATAAAAATAAATGAGCACATCAATTTCATTACTATGCAAATTTACTTTGACCTTTAACAAGTTATAAAATTATATATATACATATCACAAAACTTTTTGTATTAATGTATGATTTGTCAGCAATAAATGTTGAATTTATATATCTAGTTTATATACCCATATACCCAGGGTCACATAAAAGTTTCTTGAATGAAAAAATGGTTATGAGAGAAAAAGTTTAAGAAGTCTTGTTTAATGCCTCTATCAATCAAAATCCTAAGGTATAAAGCGCCTGAGAGAGGTAAAGCTGAATCGTTTATGCTCATTGCTTCTCTAGTCACCATAGCTGAGGAGTGTAATCAGTCTAAATGTGTGCTACGTACGCACAATGGAATTTTATTCCCCTGTTTTAAAAAAAAAAAAAAACTTGAAAATATCAAGAAAGCGAAGAGAACTGGAAAACATTATATTAAGTGATATGAGCAAGGCTCAGAAATAGTATGTTCTCTCCCATACGTAGAGTGTCACTTCCACCTCTTCAGTACGTGCACGTAGTTAGGGAGGAATAGGTAAGGGCAATGGTCAGAAATTGAAACTGGACCGTGAGACTGGAGAAAATGGGGCTTTAAGGGGAGATAACAGAGCAAAAGCGAAAAGAAGGAGTGGGGACAAGGAGCGCAGCAGGATGTGGGGGTGGGAGGTAAACCAAGGAGGGCTGGCACAGGGTAACCAAGCAAAATGAAATACCTATGGAAGTGCCATATGAAAACTTGTTGCAGGGTAAGTTAATTTAAAAAAAAAATTATACGAAAGATGAAAAATGAACTCTAGGATATAGCAACCATGGTAACACTGCTTCCTTGTGAGCAAGCTACAGCTAAAGAGTGACTCCTCCGTGCCCGTTTCGTACGTGTCCCTGGCAGGGGAGGGAAGGCGATGTTGCTGCAGTCTCCTTAGTGCACACATGCAGCTCATCCTATGCTGGTTGTGGCATCTTCTGCCAGTCGCTCAGTCTCTAAAGGGTCAGCACAGGGTCTGCTTTGGCCAATTGCTCTTAAGGTCTGTGAGGCTATTGTTCCATCTGTCTGGGTGGTACTTCCTTCAGCGTGGCCTACAGGAGAGCCTGCAAAGTGGTACTGCAAAATTGGGCCAACTTTCCTGTACCAGTATTTATTCACAATGATGCCTACGTAGTTCATTTTCAAAACTCGATATACTTATTTTTATGTCATCCAGCTTTCTTTCCTCATCCTAAAATGACTGGGAAGCATAATTTCTCACAGCCATAAATTCCACAGTGTTGATGGACCCTGGCATGCTGGGCCAATGTGCTGTTTCTCTACTTATAATCGGACTCCAGAGTAAGAAATGTCTTAATTTTTTAAAATGTATTTGGGAGAGCAGTTTAGAAATGCAGATACATTGTACCAAGTATCTACCTGTTGGTCTTGTTTTTTGAAGAGCTTTCTGTAAAAAATTATCTGATAACAAAAACTCTTTGCCTTTGGGACTGTCAATCTAACAAGGAACAAGCACGTTGAACGAATACTTTTGCTAACTATATTTTATAAAGATTCATAATGAGGGTTCATGTGGGGATGATTTGACCTTAGGTAGAAAAGGATGGAGCTGGGGTTTTTCTTAATAACTGGGTTTGTGCTGCTTGTTGAGATTTTACACATTTTCTTGAATGTCTGTCCTGAGTCAACTGCTTTATAGAGTGCACTGGTCTTGTTGGTGCCGTCATACAGCAGTTACTTGGCCTGCCGACCTCCGAAATGAATACTTTTCTTCAGACTCTCTAAGCTTGTGCTTCGATTCCCGGCAGACACCTTTAGCGTTTACTCCTCAAGTCTGCTGCACCCTCGCCCCAACCATAATGTCTGTTTCCTTCCCAAGGGTTTCTTTTCCATTCTTCCTGACAGCCACCTTGGTCTAGACTCACATTGCTTCCCACAGGGTCACTGCAGCAGCCCCTTAGCCAGCTTGTCCTGACTCTCCATCTTCTTTACTCTGTTCTATGTAGCCTGGACAGCCTGTCCTTTCACCATTGTGTATCCTCTGTGTCTTAGTTAGGGCTTTATGGCTGTGAAGAGACACACCATGCCCACAGCAACTCTTATAAAGAAAAACCTTTATATGGGGCTGGCTTACAGTTCAGAGCGGTAGTCCATTATATCATCATGGTGGGAAACATGGTGGCATGTAGGCAGACATGGCGCTGGAGAGGTAGCTGAGAGTTCTACATCTGCACCTGCAGGCAGCAGGAAGAGAATGTCACTAGACCTGGCTTGAACTGCTGAGATCTCAAAGCCTGTCCTCCTAGTGGCACACTCCCTCCAACAAAGCCACACCCACTCCAACAAGGCAACACCTCCTAACAGTGCTACTCCCTATAGCCTCTGGGCGCCATTTTTATTCAAACCACCACACACTGCCACGTGAATTGCTTGTGCACTATTTTTTGTTGACTTTCTAGTCAAATATGTCTAGTGATCTTTCAACATTGAAGAACATTCATTAATCAGCTATAGTTTTCCAATGAACTATTACTTCCAATTTTATTGCCATACATAGTGTCATATAATTAGTTTAGTCTCGCTTTTGGACAGATACATTGTAATCACTAGATTTCTTATGTCCAGCCAGAGGTTTTCCTGACAAGCTTCCCCCATCTTCCTATCTATACCTTCACCACTGCACTGGGTGATTTCTTAGGTGCTGTGGCTCTTGGGAACTGTCAATAACTTTCTCACATCTTATTAATATGACATAGGGTTGGCTGGTTTTTTTTATCATAGATTAAAACTTACCATGTGTGACATGGTGTTACCTATTGTTTCACAGGCCTCATTGCTGTCAGTGAATCCATCATTATGGATTCCAGGACTGTTCCTAATTTCAGTTCTGTGCTGTCTTCGGTATTGACCACAACACTAATCTCAAATTAGTTTTTCAGTAATTACCTCATGGCTGATTACAGAACGATTTCTTGGTGGGATTTTGTGTGTGTGTGTGTGTGTGTGTGTGTGTGTGTGTGTGTGTGTGTGTGTGAAGATGTACATCTACCATAGATTATTATGTAGGATTTATCACATGCTAGCTAGTGGGTTATGATTGCACTTACTCTACATTCAATAAAGCAGACATCAAATCCAGCAATTTTTAGCAACTATAATCATTAATAGTCATGGGTAACCTTAAAAGATATATTATGGCATTAACATAAAGTAGAAGCGACTAATAAACCTACAGGCATAATGAGCCATTGAATTCAATAAATTACACCAACAGTCACTGAGCTTATTCTATGCTGGGCACAGGGGTGCAATGATAGATAAATGAGGTTTTAATTCTCCCTTCTTAGAGCTCCCATCCTAACAGGAAAGATGATTTAAAACAAAATTTTAGTTATTATGGTAGCAAGTACAAGGGAAAGGACTTTTTCATGACCGTGTGTTAACTACTAGATTCTTACAAGTTTGAAAAGACAGAAAATTTGACAAAAGAATTGTGTGAGTTGGTTTTCCCGTGCTTACCTGCTCTAGGGATGCCTCATGCATGACAGACTCAGAGGTTGGTATCCTTGCCTTTGCCTGCTCCTACAGCACTATGCCCTGAAAGAGGGGGGAACACCATCAATTAAGTCCATTCTGAGGTTTTCACAACTGCAAGAAGGGAATAGCAAGTGGTTATTTATGAGTCCACAGTAAGACTAAAGTTGGCCACGGGCAATAAGGCATGTATTGTAAAAGATTTTCATAGAAGCTAGGCATGGTAATTAATGCTTATAATTTCAGCACTGGATGGGCTGAGGCAGGAGAATAGAGAGTTCTAGAGTTCCAGAACAACCTGGGTACATAGTGAGTTCCCATTTTCAAAAACAATAATGGTTTTCAGAAAGCAGGAGAATTATTATATATTTGTGTTAAGCTAAATCCTTCCCTTGGAAATATAAAGTAGGATAGCCTTTGGTATCTGAAGGAAACTTGGGGGATTTTATGGAAAAGAAAAGACTTTGGCATTTTATATCTGCTAAATCCAGGGAAACAGAGCCCTATCATTGCACTTCAGGATTTGCCACTCCCTATGATTTGCATTAGCACTGTGTAGTCAGTTACTTTTTGAATACTTTTATCTTATTTTTCTGCTTTTCATCCATGACTTTTGTCTAATATTGTACTTACTCCTACATGTATAACATTTTCTAAAGCTTACATGTCTGTTCAAATCACTCTCCTTTCAGCTTCTGCCTAAGCCTCTTCTTCACTGGTCATTCCACAACTATGCCCCACTTGCCATGGCCTCATTCCTCTCACATCATTATAGCCCCTTGGCTGTAACCCACAATCACACATTAACATTCTAGTCACTGTCTACTCTTCAAATTTAGATGCCTTTTACAAAATTTAATACTTTGAACAAGTGTATATTTTTAAGTCGGAAAATAGCTACCCCATAAATATTTGAATGAATGACACAGATACCCTAATTGTCTAGGTAATAAACTACAGTATGTAATTTATAAATTACATCTTGTACTTATAGTCCAAAATGTATTATTCATAAATATATATGCGTATATGCATGATAAACATGTTATTCAAATTCTAATTTGCTAATTATTTTATGGGAAAAGATTACAGAATTTTAACCCTGTGATTCTTAGTGATTATTTACTCCGGCTTCAGTATCGCATATGAAAAGTGCAGGATGGAAAGACTGTGATTAAGAAACAGGGGAGTAGCCCTAAATGCACGAAAACAATCAAATTCAGTGTGTCCCACCCAAAGCTATCAGTGAGCACACCATGAGGACAATGACAAGACTTCCCTTACACATTTCGTATTCCTCATGGAGTGGCAGGACCTTAAGACCCTACCAAGCGTGTGCTCAAAAAATATCTATGCGTGTCTGTTTACTTTTCAAAGTAGGTGAATTTTCAGAGGTTCCTAAGACTTGAAATTATTGGAAAATGTAGCATTTCATGGCATGCCAACTGTTTTCATTACAATTTTGTCACACGTTTATAGCGCTCTTGATGTAATTACTGAGGTCAAAAGGTAGCAACCAATCACACTGAAACGTCTGGGCACAGCTGCTGTAGTGCGCATGCCTGCTGCAGGCCATCTCATGGGCGCAGCTGCTGTAGTGCGCATGCCTGTAGCAGGCCTTCTCACTCCAGACCTGAAGAAGTCCTCATGAGAAGCCTTCCACTCTTCATAGTCATTTCTCCACATAACTGCTAAAATGTTTTAAAAGCTGTAATCTAAAATAATCAACTGGGTTGCGGGGCCATCTTTACATGTAGAAAGGATTTTTTTTCTACTGAAAGCAACTATTTTAGGATAATTTCTCAAATGAATTAGAAATATATGTACAATAAAAATTTCGTTATATTAAGAAATTTCTGGGAAAGAAAAAGGGCCACTGTTATAATTTTGGCACTTAACATATTTTGTAAACCCTTGGCGCATGTCACTCAACACGCACAGTTTGAATATACACTGCAAGACGTGTGTCTGCACGGCAGGAGCTACCACAGCTACTTTTACTCTTACCTCTTGGTTACTGACAAAATTGGATGTAAAGCTTGATCAACCCAGCTCCTTGTCAGCGCAGTCCCTTGTGCTGTTAGGGACAGTGATTCTGAATTGAGTGGAGCCGCCTTCCTCGCTCTATCAGTCACACATCCTCCTCCACAACTGTAAGAAGAAAGTGAGATTTTTCTAGAGTAACTTACCCCACCTGATCTGCTCGTGATCTACCATGTTGGGTAGCCAACACGGTAAGAACTCACTCATTTTGATGCCGAAGACGTCGTGTTTTATATTCTGTCCTATTTTGTTCTGTTTTTCAGAGCGTGTTTTCTGTGAGTCCAGATTGCGCGATCCAGATGCGCTGCGATGGTGACATAAACTGTGGACTGAGGCTAGGAGCGTAGGAGCGTGGCTGAAACTCCATCCTTCCTCCTATTTTTTTTTCTTTCTTTCTTTCTTTCTTTCTTTCTTTCTTTCTTTCTTTCTTTCTTTTTGTAACGGTGCTTCTGTTGGAATAGTCGAAGAAGTCCATCCAGCATGAGTTTTATCATGAAACTTCACAGACACTTTCAAAGAACACTGATTCTGCTTGCCACTTTTTGTATGGTGAGCATTGTCATTTCTGCTTACTACCTGTACAGTGGCTACAAACAGGAAAGTGAGCTCTCTGGGAGGGCTTCCGAAGTGGACTGTGGTGACCTCCAGCACGTGCCGTCCAGGCTGATGGAAGTGAAGAAGGCGGTGCTTTCTGATGCTGTGAGGACAGACCCCACAGTCCTGGTGTTCGTAGAGAGCCAGTACTCATCCCTTGGCCAAGACATCATTATGATGCTGGAATCCATTCGGTTCCATTATCACACTGAAATCGCTCCTGGAAAAGGAGACCTCCCAGCGCTCACAGACAACGTGAAAGGCAAATACGTTCTCATTATATATGAGAATATTTTAAAGTATATGAACTTGGACTCCTGGAATAGAAGCCTCTTAGACAAATACTGTATAGAGTATGGTGTGGGTATCATTGGATTCCACAAAACCAGTGAGAAAACCCTGCAGAGCTTTCAATTCACAGGCTTCCCCTTTTCCGTAAGTGGAAACCTGGCGGTGAAGGATTGCTGTATTAATCCTCACTCCCCACTACTCCGTGTGACCAAATCGTCCAAGCTTGACAGGGGTTCTTTACCTGGAACTGACTGGACAGTTTTTCAGATTAACCACTCCACCTACCAGCCAGTAATATTTGCCAAAGTCAAGACTCCAGAAAACCTTTCCCCTCCCATCTCTAAAGGTGCTTTTTATGCCACTATCATACATGACCTGGGGCTTCACGACGGGA